>NC_053126.1:32713860-32735513 GCF_010015445.1 Perca fluviatilis | reverse complement strand
TTGGTAATACTTCAGTTCCAATTGCTGAAACCGAAACATCTTTATGGGAGTTTCTTGAAGGAAATTACTGTAAAGCTATATTAGCGATAGAAACAAGCTTTACGTGCCACAAGAAGCGTTTAGAGCACCTTACATGATTCTGACTTAGAAACTTCCTTTATAAGAGATTCTTGAAGGAAATGGAAACAAAGATTTTCGCGCGCCAACAAGCTGTTTAGAGCACCTTGAACATGATTCTGACATAAAACATCTTGATAAGGCTTCTGGTAGGAAATGACTGACAAGCTATTTCAGATATGGAAACTAGCTTTAACCGCCACAAGAAGCTGTTTGGAGCACCTTACACATGATTCTGACATAGAAACTTCCTTTATAAGAGATTCTTGAAGGAAATGACTGTAAAGCTATTTTAGCGATGGAAACAAGCTTTACACGCCACAAGAAGCTATTTGGAGCACCTTACACGATGATCTGACATAGAAACTTCCTTTATAAGAGATTCTTGAAGGAAATGACTGTAAAGCTATTTTAGCGATGGAAACAAGCTTTACACTCCACAAGAAGCTGTTTGGAGCACTTTACACATGATTCTGACATAGAAACTTCTTTTTAAGAGATTCTTGAAGAAAATTACTGTAAAGCTATTTTAGTGCTGGAAACAAGCTGACGCCACAACAAGCTGTTTAGGCACCTTGCACATGATTCTGACATAAAAACATCTGATAAGCTTCTGGTAGGAAATGACTGACAAGCTATTTCAGATATGGAAACTAGCTTTACACGCCACAAGAAGCTGTTTGGAGCACCTTACACATGATTCTGACATAGAAACTTCCTTTATAAGAGATTCTTGAAGGAAATGACTGTAAAGCTATTTTAGCGATGGAAACAAGCTTTACACTCCACAAGAAGCTGTTTAGAGCACCTTGCACATGATTCTGAAACAGAAACATCTTTATGGGAGTTTCTTGAAGGAAATTACTGTAAAGCTATATTAGCGATAGAAACAAGCTTTCCGTGCCACAAGAAGCGTTTGGAGCACCTTACACATGATTCTGACATAAAAACATCTTGATAAGCGCTTCTGGTAGGAAATGACTGACAAGCTATTTCAGATATGGAAACTAGCTTTACACGCCACAAGAAGCTGTTTGGAGCACCTTACACATGATTCTGACATAGAAACTTCCTTTATAAGAGTTTGCTGAAGGAAATGACTGTAAAGCTATTTTAGCGATGGAAACAAGCTTTACCGCCACAAAAAGCTGTTTAGAGCACTTGCACATGATTCTGACATAAAACATCTTTATAAGAGCTTCTTGGTAGGAAATGACTGACAAGCTATTTTAAATATGGAAACTAGCTTTACACGCACAAGAAGCTGTTTAGAGCACCTTGCACATGATTCTGAAACAGAAACATCTTTATGGGAGTTTCTTGAAGGAAATATTACTGTAAAAGCTATATTAGCGATAGAAACAAGCTTTACGCGCCACAAGAAGCGTTTGGAGCACCTTACACATGATTCTGACTTAGAAACTTCCTTTATAAGAGATTCTTGAAGGAAATGGAAACAAAGATTTTACGCGCCCGCCAACAAGCTGTTTAGAGCACCTTGAACATGATTCTGACATAAAAACATCTTGATAAGGCTTCTGGTAGGAAATGACTGATAAGCTATTTCAGATATGGAAACTAGCTTTACACGCCACAAGAAGCTGTTTGGAGCACCTTACACATGATTCTGACATAGAAACTTCCTTTATAAAGGATTCTTGAAGGAAATGACTGTACTATTTTAGCGATGGAAACAATACTTTACGCCACAAGAAGCTATTTGGAGCACCTTACACATGATTCTGACATAGAAACTTCCTTTATAAGAGATTCTTGAAGGAAATGACTGTAAAGCTATTTTAGCGATGGAAACAAGCTTTACACTCCACAAGAAGCTGTTTGGAGCACTTTACACATGATTCTGACATAGAAACTTCTTTTTGAGAGATTCTTGAAGAAAATTACTGTAAAGCTATTTTAGTGCTGGAAACAAGCTTTACACGCCGCAACAAGCTGTTTAGCACCTTGAACATGATTCTGACATAAAAACATCACCACTTCTGGTAGGAAATGACTGACAAGCTATTTCAGATATGGAAACTAGCTTTACACGCCACAAGAAGCTGTTTGGAGCACCTTACACATGATTCTGACATAGAAACTTCCTTTATGAGAGATTCTTGAAGGAAATGACTGTAAAGCTATTTTAGTGCTGGAAACAAGCTTTACACACAAGCTGTTTAGAGCACCTTGCACATGATTCTGAAACAGAAACTTCTTTATGAGTGTTTCTTGACGAAAATTACTGTAAAGCTATTTTAGTGCTGGAAACAAGCTTTACACGCCGCAACAAGCTGTTTAGAGCACCTTACACATGATTCTGACATAAAAACATCTTGATAAGCGCTTCTGGTAGGAAATGACTGACAAGCTATTTCAGATATGGAAACTAGCTTTGCCACCACAATAAGCTGTTTGGAGCACCTTACAATGATTCTGACATAGAAACTTCCTTTATAGAGATTCTTGAAGGAAATGACTGTAAAGCTATTTTGCGATGGAAACAAGCTTTTACACTCCCACAAGAGCTGTTTGGAGCACCTTACACATGATTCTGACATAGAAACTTCTTTTTGAGAGATTCTTGAAGAAAATTACTGTAAAGCTATATTAGCGATAGAAACAAGCTTTACGCGCCACAAGAAGCGTTTGGAGCACCTTACACATGATTCTTACATAAAAACATCTTGGTAAGCGCTTCTGGTAGGAAATGACTGACAAGCTATTTCAGATATGGAAACTAGCTTTACACGCCACAAGAAGCTGTTTGGAGCACCTTACACATGATTCTGACATAGAAACTTCCTTTATAAGAGATTCTTGAAGGAAATGACTGTAAAGCTATTTTAGCGATGGAAACAAGCTTTACACGCCACAACAAGCTGTTTAGAGCACTACACATGATTCTGACATAAAAAATCTTTAAGCGTTCTGGTAGGAAATGACTGACAAGCTATTTCAAATATGGTAACTAGCTTTACGCCACAAGAAGCTGTTAAGAGCACCTTGCACATGATTCTGAAACAGAAACATCTTTATGGGAGTTTCTTGAAGGAAATTACTGTAAAGCTATATTAGCGATAGAAACAAGCTTTACGTACCACAAGAAGCGTTTGGAGACCCTTACACATGATTCTGACTTAGAAACTTCCTTTATAAGAGATTCTTGAAGGAAATGGAAACAAAGATTTTGCGCCGCATAACAAGCTGTTTAGAGCACCTTGAACATGATTCTGACATAAAAACATCTTGATAAGCGCTTCTGGTAGGAAATGACTGACAAGCTATTTCAGATATGGAAACTACTTTTACACGCCACAAGAAGCTGTTTGGAGCACCTCACACATGATTCTGACATAGAAACTTCCTTTATAAGAGATTCTTGAAGGAAATGACTGTAAAGCTATTTTAGCGATGGAAACAAGCTTTACCGCACACAAGAAGCTATTTGGAGCACTGCCACATGATTCTGACATAGAAACTTCCTTTATAAGAGATTCTTGAAGGAAATGACTGTAAAGCTATTTTAGCGATGGAAACAAGCTTTACACTCCACAAGAAGCTGTTTGGAGCACTTTACACATGATTCTGACATAGAAACTTCTTTTTGAGAGGGATTCTTGAAGAAAATTACTGTAAAGCTATTTTAGTGCTGGAAACAAGCTTTACACGCATACAAGCAGCTGTTTAGCACCTTGAACATGATTCTGACATAAAAACATCACCACTTCTGGTAGGAAATGACTGACAAGCTATTTCAGATATGGAAACTAGCTTTACACGCCACAATAAGCTGTTTGGAGCACCTTACACATGATTCTGACATAGAAACTTCCTTTATCAGAGATTTTTGAAGGAAATGACTGTAAAGCTATTTTAGCTGATGGAAACAAGCTTTACACTCCACAAGAAGCTGTTTGGAGCACTTTCACAATGATTCTGACATAGAAACTTCTTTTTGAGAGATTCTTGAAGAAAATTACTGTAAAGCTATTTTAGTGCTGGAAACAAGCTTTACACGCGCAACAAGCTGTTTAGCACCTTGAACATGATTCTGACATAAAAACATCGACCACTTCTGGTAGGAAATGACTGACAAGCTATTTCAGATATGGAAACTAGCTTTACACGCCACAATAAGCTGTTTGGAGCACCTTACATATAATTCTGACATAGAAACTTCCTTTATCAGAGATTTTTGAAGGAAATGACTGTAAAGCTATTTTAGCGATGAAAAACTTTACACTCCACAAGAAGCTGTTTGGAGCACTTTACACATGATTCTGACATAGAAACTTCTTTTTGAGAGATTCTTGAAGAAAATTACTGTAAAGCTATATTAGCGATAGAAACAAGCTTTACGCGCCACAAGAAGCGTTTGGAGCACCTTACACATGATTCTTACATAAAAACATCTTGGTAAGCGCTTCTGGTAGGAAATGACTGACAAGCTATTTCAGATATGGAAACTAGCTTTACACGCCACAAGAAGCTGTTTGGAGCACCTTACACATGATTCTGACATAGAAACTTCCTTTATAAGAGATTCTTGAAGGAAATGACTGTAAAGCTATTTTAGCGATGGAAACAAGCTTTACACGCCGCAACAAGCTGTTTAGAGCACTACACATGATTCTGACATAAAAACATCTTGATAAGCGCTTCTGGTAGGAAATGACTGACAAGCTATTTCAAATATGGTAACTAGCTTTACACGCCACAAGAAGCTGTTAAGAGCATCTTGCACATGATTCTGAAACCGAAACATCTTTATGGGAGTTTCTTGAAGGAAATTACTGTAAAGCTATATTAGCGATAGAAACAAGCTTTACGTGCCACAAGAAGCGTTTGGAGCACCTTACACATGATTCTGACTTAGAAACTTCCTTTATAAGAGATTCTTGAAGGAAATGGAAACAAAGATTTTCGCGCCGCAACAAGCTGTTTAGAGCACCTTGAACATGATTCTGACATAAAAACATCTTGATAAGCGCTTCTGGTAGGAAATGACTGACAAGCTATTTCAGATATGGAAACTACTTTTACACGCCACAAGAAGCTGTTTGGAGCACCTTACACATGATTCTGACATAGAAACTTCCTTTATAAGAGATTCTTGAAGGAAATGACTGTAAAGCTATTTTAGCGATGGAAACAAGCTTTACACGACACAAGAAGCTATTTGGAGCACCTTACACATGATTCTGACATAGAAACTTCCTTTATAAGAGATTCTTGAAGGAAATGACTGTAAAGCTATTTTAGCGATGGAAACAAGCTTTACACTCCACAAGAAGCTGTTTGGAGCACTTTACACATGATTCTGACATAGAAACTTCTTTTTGAGAGATTCTTGAAGAAAATTACTGTAAAGCTATTTTAGTGCTGGAAACAAGCTTTACACGCCGCAACAAGCTGTTTAGCACCTTGAACATGATTCTGACATAAAAACATCACCACTTCTGGTAGGAAATGACTGACAAGCTATTTCAGATATGGAAACTAGCTTTACACGCCACAATAAGCTGTTTGGAGCACCTTACACATGATTCTGACATAGAAACTTCCTTTATCAGAGATTTTTGAAGGAAATGACTGTAAAGCTATTTTAGCGATGGAAACAAGCTTTACACTCCACAAGAAGCTGTTTGGAGCACTTTACACATGATTCTGACATAGAAACTTCTTTTTGAGAGATTCTTGAAGAAAATTACTGTAAAGCTATTTTAGTGCTGGAAACAAGCTTTACACGCCGCAACAAGCTGTTTAGCACCTTGAACATGATTCTGACATAAAAACATCACCACTTCTGGTAGGAAATGACTGACAAGCTATTTCAGATATGGAAACTAGCTTTACACACCACAAGCTGTTTGGAGCACCTTACACATGATTCTGACATAGAAACTTCCTTTATCAGAGATTTTTGAAGGAAATGACTGTAAAGCTATTTTAGCGATGGAAACAAGCTTTACACTCCACAAGAAGCTGTTTGGAGCACTTTACACATGATTCTGACATAGAAACTTCTTTTTGAGAGATTCTTGAAGAAAATTACTGTAAAGCTATATTAGCGATAGAAACAAGCTTTACGCGCCACAAGAAGCGTTTGGAGCACCTTACACATGATTCTTACATAAAAACATCTTGGTAAGCGCTTCTGGTAGGAAATGACTGACAAGCTATTTCAGATATGGAAACTAGCTTTACACGCCACAAGAAGCTGTTTGGAGCACCTTACACATGATTCTGACATAGAAACTTCCTTTATAAGAGATTCTTGAAGGAAATTACTGTAAAGCTATTTTAGCGATGGAAACAAGCTGTAAACGCCGCAACAAGCTGTTTAGAGCACTACACATGATTCTGACATAAAACATCTTGATAAGGCTTCTGGTAGGAAATGACTGACAAGCTATTTCAAATATGGTAACTAGCTTTACATACACAGAAGCTGTTAAAAGCATCTTGCACATGATTCTGAAACCGAAACATCTTTATGGGAGTTTCTTGAAGGAAATTACTGTAAAGCTATATTAGCGATAGAAACAAGCTTACGTTACCACAAGAAGCGTTTGGAGCACCTTACACATGATTCTGACTTAGAAACTTCCTTTATAATAGATTCTTGAAGGAAATGGAAACAAAGATTTTCGCGCCGCAACAAGCTGTTTAGAGCACCTTACACATGATTCTGACATAAAAACATCTTGATAAGCGCTTCTGGTAGGAAATGACTGACAAGCTATTTCAGATATGGAAACTACTTTTACACGCCACAAGAAGCTGTTTGGAGCACCTTACACATGATTCTGACATAGAAACTTCCTTTATAAGAGATTCTTGAAGGAAATGACTGTAAAGCTATTTTAGCGATGGAAACAAGCTTTACACGCCACAAGAAGCTATTTGGAGCACCTTACACATGATTCTGACATAGAAACTTCCTTTATAAGAGATTCTTGAAGGAAATGACTGTAAAGCTATTTTAGCGATGGAAACAAGCTTTACACTCCACAAGAAGCTGTTTGGAGCACTTTACACATGATTCTGACATAGAAACTTCTTTTTGAGAGATTCTTGAAGAAAATTACTGTAAAGCTATTTTAGTGCTGGAAACAAGCTTTACACGCCGCAACAAGCTGTTTAGCACCTTGAACATGATTCTGACATAAAAACATCACCACTTCTGGTAGGAAATGACTGACAAGCTATTTCAGATATGGAAACTAGCTTTACACGCCACAATAAGCTGTTTGGAGCACCTTACACATGATTCTGACATAGAAACTTCCTTTATCAGAGATTTTTGAAGGAAATGACTGTAAAGCTATTTTAGCGATGGAAACAAGCTTTACACTCCACAAGAAGCTGTTTGGAGCACTTTACACATGATTCTGACATAGAAACTTCTTTTTGAGAGATTCTTGAAGAAAATTACTGTAAAGCTATTTTAGTGCTGGAAACAAGCTTTACACGCCGCAACAAGCTGTTTAGCACCTTGAACATGATTCTGACATAAAAACATCACCACTTCTGGTAGGAAATGACTGACAAGCTATTTCAGATATGGAAACTAGCTTTACACGCCACAAGAAGCTGTTTGGAGCACCTTACACATGATTCTGGCATAGAAACTTCCTTTATAAGAGATTCTTGAAGGAAATGACTGTAATGCTATTTTAGTGCTGGAAACAAGCTTTACACACAAGCTGTTTAGAGCACCTTGCACATGATTCTGAAACAGAAACATCTTTATGAGAGTTTCATGACGAAAATTACTGTAAAGCTATTTTAGTGCTGGAAACAAGCTTTACGCGCCACAAGAAGCGTTTGGAGCACCTTACACATGATTCTGACATAAAAACATCTTGATAAGCGCTTCTGGTAGGAAATGAATGACAAGCTATTTCAGATATGGAAACTAGCTTTACACGCCACAAGAAGCTGTTTGGAGCACCTTACACATGATTCTGACATAGAAACTTCCTTTATAAGAGATTCTTGAAGGAAATGACTGTAAAGCTATTTTAGCGATGGAATCAAGCTTTACGCGCATTTAGGAAGCTGTTTGGAGCACCTTACACATGGTTCTGACATAGAAACTTCCTTTATCCCTTGTGTTGTCCTTCGTGTCACGGGAACTTGTTTAGTTTATTCACGTTTTGTATTAGCCTCGCGGCCTCGTCCTTCGGGTCCCGGGGACCCTGGCTTATTGTGATTCTATGCATTTGCTACTGGCCTCGCGGCCTCTGTCCTTCGGGACCCTGGCCTACTATTTGAAAGTCAAAGACGAAGCTCAAACCGCCGCGCGACTCAAGAGGCTATTGCCTCACGCAGTCCGCGCAGTAGGACCGTGTGCAGCTCCTGCAGATGTATCTCTGGCAGCCACCGCACACGGTGTGTGTCTTGCGGTCCTTTTTCTTTGCACAGAGCTGACACCTCTTTCGCTTGCTGGGCACTCTCGGTTCCGCTTCCTCGTCGTCGTCGTCCTCCTCACCGTCTTCTTCCTCCTGGCTTCGCGTCTCCTTGCTGGTCTTTCGGTCGGCACCAGTGTCCACCGTAGCGGCGCCTGACCTGCGCCGCCACGGCTTGGACAAACGCGCCAGAGGCGGTACGTGCGCGAGGGAGATGCGACAGCGTCTCGATGAGCGGTGTGGCGCGCCACCTGCCCAACTTCTCGAGGAAAGCCCTGCGCCTGTTGAGCTTGCCGCGCGCCCCTTCCGAACCTGAGCTCCGCCAAAGTCACAAAGGCGTTGTAGGCGGACACGCGTCGAGAATGTTGTGGAACACGGCGGAGCCAGCGGCGCCGCTCTTCCGCGGCAGCTGTAACGTGCCGACGAGCTTGTCCAGGTTGTACGCGCGCTCTCGTTGCTGTTGTGTGCAGGATGATGTCGGGCTTGCGGCCCTGGAGGCGCGTGACCCGCGTCCCCGTGTGCAGCGTGCTCAGCAGCACCACGTTCCTTTTTCTTGGGGCACGTAGGACACCAGCGTGACGGTGGGCGTGAAGGCAAACTTGGACGAAGACCGCGGCCCTTGGTGTGGCGAAAGCGGCGCGCGCTTCCGGGCTTGTTTTTGCGCTCGTGCCCACCACGGTGAGGCGCCCTCCGTGGAGGAGCCGCCCGGGCCAGCTCGTTAGGAGGTGAAAAAGTTGTCATATTTGCGTTACGCGGGGTCCCGCAGCGCCCCCGGTCAGGTCCATCACCACGCGCGGCATCTTGAGCCCCGTAGCCGACCTGCATGTTCCACGCGCGTAGCTGGAGCCCGGCGTCGCGAAAGCCACCGACGATTTTGAAGCCTGGCGGGCTTGCTGGGCATGTACTGGCGGAAGGCAGCATCGGTTGTCGTCGTCGGTTTCGGTCAAAAACGGAGAATGAGAAGGAGGAAGGAAGGACTCGGCGGGAGAGGAACCAGAGTGCAAAAACGAAATGAGAAGCAGAAAGAGATAAAAATAAACGGATACCAAAAGAACAATAAAAATTTAAAACATCCGTATCACGCACACACACACATAAGCATTGTAAAACTACTACGGGTGTACGCCACAGGGTCGAGAGTCGGGCAACTCCCGTCCGTTTGGAGGGCTTTTGAGCAGCAGCGCCGGCTGGATAAACAGCAGCAGCAGCAGCAGCGGCCGGAGAAACCAAAACTCTGGTCAGGTGGCCACACGCACACATTATGTAGCAGTACAGCGTCCGTGGGAGGGCTGCGCTGCAAGCTATCCGACCACTCTATCCGACCACTCTGTGAAAGACAACCGCCGCTGCTGCTGCTGCTGCTGCTGTTTATCCAGCCAGCGCGCTCGGATTGAGCCCCGCCCGCCGATGGCCAGCGAAGTTCCCAGACCCGCGACGACACTCACCTCGAAGGGAACCAGCTGCTCGTCCACAGTCACGTCCGGGCCGGGTTGTAGAGGGGCGGGCGACGCCGCGCAGAAGCGTCCCCACACGTCTCGTATGGCGGCTTATCGCGGTTTGTCCGAGGCGTGCCTCCCGTCTCGCCGGTCGTCGAATCGCAGCAGTCGCGAGCGGTGAGGGAGAATCGGCAGCACATTGTGGCGGCGGAAAATGGCCCTGCCGCTCTCCTCGTGCCACAGGCTCTCCAGGGCCTCGTTTCGGGACCTGTACACTCCGGCGAGGAGCAGCAGCCCGAGGTAGCCGCGCAGCTCCGTCGCGTCCGTCATTTTCCAGTCGTTGCCGCATTTCCTGGGGCCCTCGAGGTTCGTGGCGGTCACCGCGATCTCTAGTATGCGCCGCGTGACCAACAGGTCGAACGTGGAGAGTATGTCTCGGACGCGTGTGGCCGCGTACTCGGTGGGTCCGGGGCTCTCTGGAGCCTGTTGTTGCTCCTCGTCGTCGTCTTGGTCATGTTGTTGTCGTTCATCGTCCAGTTGTTGGTCCTCTTCCTCCTCTCCGTAATCCGGGCGGCGCTGGCGGGGCGAGTCGGCGTCCGGGATGATACTCCGTCGAGGACCATTCTATTTCACCGTTTTTGGACGACCCTGACTCTCCTCCTCGTCCTGCTCATCCTGCTCCTCGTCCTGCTCCTCCTCGTCTTGGCCCTCTTTGTCTTTGTCTTGTTGTTGTTGTTGTTGTTGTTCTTCTTCTTCTTCTTGTTGTTCTTCTTCTTGTTCTTCTTCTTCTTCCCGTTGCCGTACACCCTCTTGGGCTGCTGCTGCCATGTCTTCTCCTCGTTCTTGTCCTCGTTCGTCTCGGTTGTCAGTGGCGTCGTAGTCCTCTTCTCCCGCGTCGTGGCCGGCGGCGTCGCGGCAGTCCTTTTCTCCGTGGCAGTCTTTTTCTCCGTCCGCGGCGTCGTGTTTGTCTCTGTCGTCTTCTGACGCACACCCGCCGGATGACCATTCGTCTTCCTCGGCAGAGTCGCTGTGGTCATCATCATCTTCTTCTTCTTCTTCTTCTTCTTCTTCTTCTTCTTCTTCTCTCTCTTTTGTGTTTTCTTCTTCCATCTCTTCCACTTGGGGGACATTGCGTGCTGCGCGTGCCTCGCGTGCTATGCGTGTTACACGTGCTACGTGTTTGAGAAAATGATGCAGCTCCAAATTTAGAGTCACACAACGGGCCATGCCGGCGTCACAACCGGCCGCTGAACCGAGTACAAAGAGTACAAAGGTCCAAAAGAAGAAGAAGCAAAGATGACAAAAACAAGAAGACGAATGTGAACAGTGTGTATAATAAAAGTGTTTAGTAGGACGAGGATGAGGTTTGTCTCTTTCCCCCTTTTCTCCCTTACCATTTCTGTGTTACTACTACGAGCCAGGCCGGAGTCCCCTGAATACCACGGAATAAGGTATGGGTCAGAAAGACCCGAAGGCCAGAGCTGCGGTAGCAGAGAAATACCACGGAATAAGGTATGGGTCAGAAAGACCCGAAGGCCAGAGCCGCGGTAGCAGAGAAATACCACGGAATAAGGTATGGGTCAGAAAGACCCGAAGGCCAGAGCCGCGGTAGCAGAGAAATACCACGGAATAACGTATGGGTCAGAAAGACCCGAAGGCCAGAGCCGCGGTAGCAGAGAAATACCACGGAATAAGGTATGGGTCAGAAAGACCGAAGGCCAGAGCGGAGGAGCAGAAATACCGCGAATAACGTATGGGTCAGAAAGACCCGAAGGCCAGAGCCGCGGTAGCAGAGAAATACCACGGAATAAGGTATGGGTCAGAAAGACCCGAAGGCCAGGGCCGCGGTAGCAGAGAAATACCACGGAATAAGGTATGGGTCAGAAAGACCCGAAGGCCAGAGCCGCGGTAGCAGAGAAATACCACGAAATAACGTATGGGTCAGAAAGACCCGAAGCGCAACGCCAGGCCAATGCAAAAAGTCAAATAAACTGAACGGGTCCCTGTGACCCAAAGGACAACACAAGGGTTAATAACAGTGTTATAACAATTGTGTTATAACTGTGTAATAACAGTGTGTAATTACATGCATTACGCGTAATCACAATGTGTTATAACTGTGTAATAACAGTGTAATAACAATTGTATTATAATTGTGTAATAACAGTGTAAAACAACGTGTAATTACATGCGTTACGCATCATCACAATGTGTTATAACTGTGTATAAGAATGTAATAACAATTGTGTTATAACGGTGTAATAACAATGTAATAACAATTGTGCTATAACTGTGTAATAACAGTGTAATAACAATGTGTTATAACTGTGTAATAACAATGTCATAACAATTGTAATTACATGTGTTATGCGTAACCACAATGTGTTATAACTGTGAAATAACAATGTAATAACAAATGTGTTATAACTGTGTAATAACAGTGTAATAACAATGTGTAAATACACGCGTTACGCGTAATCACAATTGTGTTATAACTGTGTAATAATAGTGTAATAACAATTGTATTATAATTGTGTAATATCAGTGTAAAACAACGTGTAATTACATGCGTTACGCATCATCACAATGTGTTATGACTGTGTAATAACAATGTAATAACAATTGTGTTATAACTGTGTAATAACAGTGTAATAACAATGTGTAAATACATGCATTACGCATAATCACAATTGTGTTATAACTGTGTAATAACGGTGTAATAACAATGTGTAATTACATGCGTTACACGTAATCACAATGTGTTATAACTGTGTAATAACAGTGTAATAACAATTGTGTTATAACTGTTTAATAACAGTGTTATAACAATTGTGTTGTAATTGTGTAATAACAGTGTAAAACAACGTGTAATTACATGCGTTACGCATCATCACAATGTGTTATAACTGTAATAACAGTGTAATAACAATTTGTAATCACATGCATTACGCATAATCACAATTGTGTTATAACTGTGTAATAACGGTGTAATAACAATGTGTAATTACATGCGTTACACGTAATCACAATGTGTTATAATTGTGAAATAACAATGTAATAACAATTGTGTTATAACTGTGTAATAACAGTGTAATAACAATGTGTAAATACACGCGTTACGCGTAATCACAATTGTGTTATAACTGTGTAACAACAATGTATAACAATTGTGTAATAACAATGTGTAATTACATGCATTACGCGTAATCACAATGTGTTATAACTGTGTAATAACAGTGTAGTAACAATTGTGTTATAACTGTGTAATAACAGTGTAATAACAATTGTAATTACATGCATTACGCATAATCTCAATGTGTTATAACTGTGTAATAACAATGTAATAACAAATGTGTTATAACTGTGTAATAACAGTGTAATAACAATGTGTTATAACTGTGTAATAACAATATAACAATTGTAATTACATGTGTTATGCGTAACCACAATGTGTTATAACTGTGAAATAACAATGTAATAACAATTGTGTTATAACTGTGTAATAACAGTGTAATAACAATGTGTAAATACACGCGTTACGCGTAATCACAATTGTGTTATAACTGTGTAATAACAGTGTAATAACAATTGTATTATAATTGTTTAATAACAGTGTTATAACAATTGTGTTATAACGGTGTAATAACAGTGTAATAACAATGTGTAATTACATGCATTATGCGTAATCACAATGTGTTATAACTGTGTAATAACAATGTAATAAGAATTGTGTTATAACTGTGTAATAACAGTGTAATAATGTGTAATTACATGCGTTACACATAATCACAATTTGTTATAACTGTGTAATAACAATGTAATAACAATTGTGTTATAACTGTGTAATAACAGTGTAATAACAATGTGTTATAACTGTGTAATAACAGTGTAATAACAGTGTGTAATTACATGCATTACGCGTAATCACAATGTGTTATAACTGTGTAATAACAATGTAATAACAATTGCGTTATAACTGTGTAATAACAATTATAATTACATGTGTTAGTCATGTGTGTTATAACTTTATTAATTAACAAGTTTGTTATACTGTGTAATAACAGTGTAATAACAATGTGAAATACATGCGTTACGCGTAATCACTATGTGTTATAACTGTGTAAAAAAATGTAATAACAATTTTGTTATAACTGTTATTAACGTGTAATAACATATGTAATTACATGTGTTGCAGTAATCACAATGTTATAACTGTGTTGTAACAGTGTATAACAATTGTGTTATAACGTGTAATAACAGTCTAATAACAATGTTAATATATGCGTTACGCATAATCATAATGTGTATATCTGTGTAATAACAATTTAATAACAATTGTTTTTATAACTGTTTAATAACAGTGTTATAACAATTTTTGTTATAATGTGTAATAACAGTGTAATAACAGTGTTAATTACATGCATTACGCGTAATCAAATGTTTATAACTGTGTAATAACAATGTAATAACAATTGTAATTTCATGGTTATCGTAATCACAATGTGTTATAATATGTAATAACATTGTAATAACAATTGTGTTATAACGTGTAATAACAGTGTAATAACAATGATTAAATAATGTATAGTAATCACAATGTGTTATAACTGTGTAATAACAGTGTAATAACAATTGTGTTATAACTGTTTTAACAGTGTTATAACAATTGTGTTGTAATTGTGTAATAACAGTGTAATAACAAGTGTAATTACATGCGTTACGCATCATCACAATGTGTTATAACTGTAATAACAGTGTAATAACAATTTGTAATACATGCTTACATAATCACAATGTGTTATAACTGTGTAATAACGGTTATTAACAGTATTTACTGCGTTAAGTAATTTATGTGTATAACTGTGTAATAACAATGTAATAATAATTGTGTTATAACGTGTAATAACAGTGTAATAACAATGTGTAATTACATGCGTTACCGTAATCACAATGTGTTATAATGTGTAATACAATGTAATAACAATTGTGTTATAAGTAATAATAATGATTAAAGTAATTACATGCGTTACACATAATCACAATTTGTTATAACTGTGTAAAAACAATGCGTTACGCGTAATCACAATGTGTTATAACTGTAATAACAGTGTAATAACAATGTGTTATTACATGCGTTACGCGTAATCCCAATGTGTTATAACTGTGTATAAGAATGTAATAACAATTGTGTTATAACGGTGTAATAACAGTGTAATAACAATGTGTAATTACATGTGTTACGCGTAATCACAATGTGTTATAACTGTGTTGTAACAGTGTATAACAATTGTGTTATAACTGTGTAATAACAAACTAATAACAATGTGTAATACATGCGTTACGCATAATCACAATGTGTTACATCTGTGTAATAACAATTTAATAACAATTGTGTTATAACTGTTTAATAACAGTGTTATAACAATTGTGTTATAACTGTGTAATAACAGTATAATAACAAAGTGTAATTACATGCGTCACACATAATTACAATGTGTTATAAGTGTGTAATAACATTGTAATAACAATTTTGTTATAACGGTGTAATAACAGTGTAATAACAGTGTGTAATTACATGCATTACGCGTAATCACAATGTGTTATAACTGTGTTGTAACAGAGTAATAACAATTGTGTTATAACGGTGTAATAACAGTGTAATAACAACGTGTAATTACATGCGTTACGCATCATCACAATGTGTTATAACTGTAATAACAGTGTAATAACAATTTGTAAACACATGTATTACGCATAATCACAATTGTGTTATAACTGTTTAATAACAGTATAATAACAGTGTGTAATTACATGCATTACGCGTAATCACAATGTGTTATAACTGTGTAATAACAATGTAATAACAATTGTGTTATAACTGTTACGCGTAATCACAACGTGTTATAACAGTGTAATAACAATGTGTAATTACATGCGTCACACATAATCACAATGTGTTATAAGTGTGTAATAACAATGTAATAACAATTGTGTTATAACGGTGTAATAACAATGTAATAACAATGTGTAATTACATGCATTACGCGTAATCACAATGTGTTATAACTGTGTAATAACAATGTAATAACAATTGTGTTATAACTGTGTAATAACAGTGTAATAACAATGTGTAATTACATGCGGTACACATAATCACAATTTGTTATAACTGTGTAACAACAATGTAATAACAATTGTGTAATAACAATGTGTAATTACATGCGTTACGCGTAATCACAATTGTGTTATGACTGTGTAACAACAGTGTAAAACAACGTGTAATTACATGCTTTACGCATAATCACAATGTGTTATAACTGTAATAACAGTGTAATTACAATGTGTAATTACATGTGTTACGCGTAATCACAATGTGTTATAACTGTGTTGTAACAGTGTATAACAATTGTGTTATAACTGTGTAATAAGAAAGCAATAATGTGTAATTACATGCGTTACGCACAATCACAATGTGTTATAACTGTGTAATAACATTGTAATAACAATTTTGTTATAACGGTGTAATAACAGTGTAATAACAGTGTGTAATTACATGCATTACGCGTAATCACAATGTGTTATAACTGTGTTGTAACAGAGTAATAACAATTGTGTTATAACGGTGTAATAACAGTGTAATAACAACGTGTAATTACATGCGTTACGCATCATCACAATGTGTTATAACTGTAATAACAGTGTAATAACAATTTGTAAACACATGTATTACGCATAATCACAATTGTGTTATAACTGTGTAATAACAGTCTAATAACAATGTGTAAATACATGCGTTACGCATAATGACAATGTGTTATATCTGTGTAATAACAATGTAATAACAATTGTGTTATAACTGTTTAATAACAGTGTCTAACAATTGTGTTATAACTGTGTAATAACAGTGTAATAACAGTGTGTAATTACATGCATTACGCGTAATCACAACGTGTTATAACTGTGTAATAACATTGTATTAAAATTTTGTTATAATGGTGTAATAACAGTATAATAACAGTGTGTAATTACATGCATTACGCGTAATCACAATGTGTTATAACTGTGTAATAACAATGTAATAACAATTGTGTTATAACTGTGTAATAACAGTGTAATAACAATGTGTAATTACATGCGTCACACATAATCACAATGTGTTATAAGTGTGTAATAACAATGTAATAACAATTGTGTTATAACGGTGTAATAACAATGTAATAACAATGTGTAATTACATGCATTACGCGTAATGACAATGTGTTATAACTGTGTAATAACAATGTAATAACAATTGTGTAATAACTGTGTAATAACAGTGTAATAACAATGTGTAATTACATGCGGTACACATAATCACAATTTGTTATAACTGTGTAACAACAATGTAATAACAATTGTGTAATAACAATGTGTAATTACATGCTTTACGCATAATCACAATGTGTTATAACTGTGTAATAACAATGTAATAACAATTGTGTTATAACGGTGTAATAACAGTGTAATAACAATGTGTAATTACATGCATTACGCGTAATCACAATGTGTTATAACTGTGTAATAACAATGTAATAACAATTGTGTTATAACTGTGTAATAACAATGTCATAACAATTGTAATTACATGTATTATGCGTAACCACAATGTGTTATAACTGTGAAATAACAATGTAATAACAATTGTGTTATAACTGTGTAATAACAGTGTAATAACAATTGTGTTATAACTGTGTAATAACAGTGTGATAACAACGTGTAATTACATGCGTCACACATAATCACAATGTGTTATAAGTGTGTAATAACAATGTAATAACAATTGTGTTATAACGGTGTAATAACAGTGTAATAACAATGTGTAATTACATGCGTTACACATAATCACAATTTGTTATAACTGTGTAACAACAATGTAATAACAATTGTGTAATAACAATGTGTAATTACATGCGTCACGCGTAATCACAATTGTGTTATGACGGTGTAACGACAGTGTAAAACAACGCGTAATTACATGCTTTACGCATAATCACAATGTGTTATAACTGTAATAACACTTTAATAACAATGTGTAATTACATGTGTTACGCGTAATCACAATGTGTTATAACTGTGTTGTAACAGTGTATAACAATTGTGTTATAACTGTGTAATAAGAAAGCAATAATATGTAATTACATGCGTTACGCGTAATCACAATGTGTTATAACTGTGTTGTAACAGTGTATAACAATTGTGTTATAACTGTGTAATAAGAAAGCAATAATGTGTAATTACATGCGTTACGCATAAACACAATGTGTTATAATTGTGTAATAACATTGTAATAACAATTTTGTTATAACGGTGTAATAACAGTGTAATAACAGTGTGTAATTACATGCATTACGCGTAATCACAATGTGTTATAACTGTGTTGTAACAGTGTAATAACAATTGTGTTATAACGCTGAAATAACAATGTCATAACAATTGTAATTACATGTGTTATGCGTAACCACAATGTGTTATAACTGTGTAATAACAGTGTAATAACAATGTGTAAATACACACGTAATCACAATTGTGTTATAACTGTGTAATAACAGTGTAATAACAATTGTATTATAATTGTGTAATAACAGTGTAAAACAACGTGTAAGTACATGCGTTACGCATCATCACAATGTGTTATAACTGTGTAATGACAATGTAATAACAATTGTATTATAATTGTGTAATAACAGTGTAAAACAACGTGTAATTACATGCGTTACGCATAATCACAATGTGTTATAACTGTGTAATAACAATGTAATAACAATTGTGTTATAAATCTGTAATAACAGTGTAATAACAAAGTGTAATTACATGCATCACGTATAATCACAATGTGTTATAAGTGTTTAATAACAATGTAATAACAATTGTGTTATAACGGTGTAATAACAGTGTAATAACAATGTGTAATTACATGCATTACGCGTAATCACAATGTGTTATAACTGTGTAATAACAATGAATTAAGAATTGTGTTATAACGGTGTAATAACAGTGTAATAACAATGTGTAATTACATGCATTACGCGTAATCACAATGTGTTATAACTGCGTAATAACAATGAAATAACAATTGTGTTATAACTGTGTAATAACAATGTCATAACAATTGTAATTACATGTGTTATGCGTATCCACAATGTGTTATAACTGTGAAATAACAATGTAGTAACAATTGTGTTATAACTGTGTAATAACAGTGTAATAACAACGTGTAATTACATGCGTTACGCATCACCACAATGTGTTATAACTGCAATAACAGTGTAATAACAATTTGTAATCACATGCATTACGCATAATCACAATTGTGTTATAACTGTGTAATAACGGTGTAATAATAATGTGTAATTACATGCGTTACACGTAATCACAATGTGTTGTAACTGTGTAATAACAATGTAGTAACAATTGTGTTATAACTGTGTAATAACAGTGTAATAACAATGTGTAATTACATGCGTTACACATAATTACAATTTGTTATAACTGTGTAACAACAATGTAATAACAATTGTGTAATAACAATGTGTAATTACATGCGTTACGCGTAATCACAATTGTGTTATGACTGTGTAACAACAGTGTAAAACAACGTGTAATTACATGCTTTACGCATAATCACAATGTGTTATAACTGTAATAACAGTGTAATAACAATGTGTAATTACATGCGTTACGCGTAATCCCAATGTCTTATAACTGTGTATAAGAATGTAATAACAATTGTGTTATAACTGTGTAATAACAGTGTAATAACAATGTGTAATTACATGCATTACGCGTAATCACAATGTGTTATAACTGTGTAAAAACAATGTAATAACAATTGTGTTATAACTGTGTAATAACAATGTCATAACAATTGTAATTACATGTCTTATCCGTAACCACAATGTGTTATAACTGTGAAATAACAATGTAATAACAATTGTGTTATAACTGTGTAATAACAGTGTAATAACAATGTGTAAATACATGCGTTACGCGTAATCACAATTGTGCTATAACTGTGTAATAACAGTGTAATAACAATTGTATTATAATTGTGTAAAAACAGTGTAAAACAACGTGTAATTACATGCGTTACGCATCATCACAATGTGTTATAACTGTAATAACGGTGTAATAACAATGTGTAATTACATGCATTACGCATAATCACAATGTGTTTTAACTGTGTAATAAGAAGATAATAATTGTGTTATAACTGTGTAATAACAGTGTAATAACAATGTGTAATTCCATTCGTTACACTTAATCACAATGTGTTATAACTGTGTAATGACAATGTAATAACAATTGTTTTATGACTTTTTAATAACAGTGTTATAACAATTGTGTTATAACTGTGTAATAACAATGTATTAAGAATTGTGTTATAACGGTGTAATAACAGTGTAATAACAATGTGTAATTACATGCATTACACTGTGTAATCACAATGTGTTATAACTGTGTAATAACAATGTAATAACAATTGTGTTATAACTGTGTAATAACAGTGTAATAACAATTTGATTACAGGTTATATTACATGTGTTATAACTGTGTAATAACAATGTAGTAACAATTGTGTTACGTGTAATAACAGTTAATAGTACGTACAACAATGTGTTATAACGTATACAGTTAATAACAATTTGTAAATTGATAATACAATTGTGTTATAACGTGTAATAACGGTGTAATAATAATGTGTAATTACATGGTTAGTAATCACAATGTGTTATAACTGTGTAATAACAATGTAATAACAATTGTGTTATAACTGTGTAATAACAGTGTAATAACAATGTGTAATTACATGCGTTACACATAATACAATGTGTTATAACTGTGTAATAACAATGAATAACAATTGTTTTAATAACAATGTGTAATTACATGCGTTACGCGTAATATGTGTTATATTTGTAACTAACAGTGTAATAACAAGTGTAATTACATGCGTTACATCACAATGTGTTATAACTGTAATAACAGTGTAATAACAATGTGTAATACATGTGTTACGGTATACAATGTCTTATAACTGTGTATAACAATGTAATAACAATTGTGTTATAACTGTGTAATAACAGTGTAATAACAATGTGTAATTACATGCATGTAATTCACAATGTGTTATAACTGTGTAATAACAATGTAATAACAATTATGTTATAACTGTGTAATAACAATGTAATAACAATTGTAATTACATGTCTATCGTAATCACAATGTGTTATAACTGTGTAATAACAATGTAATAACAATTTTTTTATAACTTGTAATAACAGTGTAATAACAATGTGTAAATACATGCGTTACGGTAATCACAATGTGCTATAACTGTGTAATAACAGTGTAATAACAATTGTGTTATAATTGTGTAATAACAGTGTAATAACAACGTATAATTACATCCTTACGCATCATCACAATGTGTTATAACTGTAATATGTAATAACAATGTGTAATTACATGCGTTACATAATCACAATGTGTTTTAACTGTGTAATAAGAAGATAATAATTGTTATTACTACTGTGTAATAACAGTGTAATAACAATGTGTAATTACTGCGTTACACTAATCACAATGTGTTATAACTGTGTAATGACAATGTAATAACAATTGTTTTATGACTTTTTAATAACAG
>NC_053126.1:32647582-32713360 GCF_010015445.1 Perca fluviatilis | reverse complement strand
TTGGTGGCTGGTTCGGTTACTGTTGGCATTGATATTGATGTTATTGATTACGTGGCTGCATGATCTGATGTGTTATGGCTGTGTTATTATAACAATGTAATAACAATTGTGATTTATAGCGGTTAAATAACGGTATGACAATGATGTTGTATTACTTGATTGGCGTGTCCGATGTGTTATAACTGGTATGATAACAATGTAATAACAGTTGTGTTATAACTGTGTATTAACGATGTCATAACAATTGTAATTACGGGTATTATCGATAACCACAAGTGTTATAACTGTGAAAACAATGTAATAACAATTGTGTTATAACTGTGTAATAACAGTGTAATAACAATTGTGTTATAATGTTATATAACGGTGTGATAACACGTTAATTACTGGTCACACATAATCCAATGTGTTATAAGTTGTTAATAACAGTATAACAATTGTGTTAAACGTAATAACAGTGTAATAACAATGTGTATTACATGGTTACACATAATCACATTTGTTATAACGTGTAAACAATGTAATAACAATTGTTAATAACAGTATTATGATTACTGGTCATATGTGTGTTATGAGTGTAACAACAGTTGTAAAACAAGGTTATTACTGCTGCAGCATAATATAATGTGTTATAACTGTATACACTTTAATAACAATGTGTATTACGTGTTACGGTAATCACAATGTGTTATAACTGTGTTGTAACGTGTATAACAATTGTGTTATAACGTTATAAGAATTAAATATATTGTTATAACTGTGTTGTAACAGTGTATAACAATTGTGTTATAACTGTGTAATAAGAAGCAATAATAGTGTAATTACATGCGTTACGCTAAACACAATGTGTTATAATTGTGTAATAACAATGTAATAACAATTGTGTTATAACGGTTGTAATAACAGTGTAATAACAGTGTGTAATTACATGCGTGCAGGTAATGGATAATGTTATAACTGTGTTGTAACAGGTAATAACAATTGTGTTATAACGTCTGAAATAACAATGTCATAACAATTGTAATTACATGTGTTATCGTACACAATGTGTTATAACTGTGTAATAACAGGTAATACCGTAATGTAAATACGCAATAATCTGTGTTATAACTGTGTAATAACAGTGTAATAACAATTGTATTATAAGTGTGTAATAACAGGATTGTAATTTGGCGTTGGATATAACTGTGTAATAACAATGTAATAACAATTGTATTATAATTGTTGTAATAACAGTGTAATAACAATGTGTAATTACATGGGTTCGCCGCAATCACAATGTGTTATAACTGTGTAATAACAATGTAATAACAATTGTGTTATAAATGTGTAATAACAGTGTAATAACAATGTGTAATTACATGCATCCGTATAATCACAATGTGTTATAAGTGTTTAATAACAATGTAATAACAATTTGTGTTGTTATAACTGTTGTAATAACAGTGTAATAACAATGTGTAATTACGTATTCGCGCGTAATCACAATGTGTTATAACTGTGTAATAACAATGTAATAACAATTGTGTTATAACGGTGTAATAACAGTGTAATAACAATGTGTAATTACATGCATTACGAATCACAATGTGTTATAACTGTGTAATAACAATGAAATAACAATTGTGTTATAACTGTGTAATAACAATGTAATAACAATTGTAATTACATTGTGTTATCATAATCACAATGTGTTATAACTGTGTAATAACAATGTAGTAACAATTGTGTTATAACTGTGTAATAACAGTGTAATAACAATGTGTAATTACTGCGTTACATAACCACAATGTGTTATAACGTGTAATAACAGTGTAATAACAATTGTGTAATCACATGCATTACAGCATAATAACAATTGTGTTATAACTGTGTAATAACGGTGTAATAATAATGTGTAATTACATGCCTTACGTAATCACAATGTGTTGTAACTGTGTAATAACAATGTAGATAACAATTGTGTTATAACTGTGTAATAACAGTGTAATAACAATGTGTAATTACATGCGTTAACATAATTACAATTTGTTATAACTGTTTAATAACAATGTAATAACAATTGTGTAATAACAATGTGTAATTACATGCGTTAAGTAATCACTATTGTGTTATAACTGTGTAATAACAGTGTAATAACAACGTGTAATTACATGCTTAGATAATCACAATGTGTTATAACGTGTAATAACAGTGTAATAACAATGTGTAATATGCATTACAGCGTAATCACAATGTGTTATAACTGTGTAATAAGAATGTAATAACAATTGTGTTATAACTGTGTAATAACAGTGTAATAACAATGTGTAATTACATGCATTAGCAGCGTAATCATAATGTGTTATAACTGTGTAGTAACAATGTAATAACAATTGTGTTATAACTGTGTAATAACAATGTAATAACAATTGTAATTACATTCTTACGTAACCACAATGTGTTATAACTATGTAATAACAATGTAATAACAATTGTGTTATAACTGTGTAATAACAGTGTAATAACAATGTGTAAATACATGCGATGCAGCTTAATCACAATTGTGTTATAACTGTGTAATAACAATGTAATAACAATTGTATTATAATTGTGTAAAAACAGTGTAAAACAACGTGTAATTACATGCGTTACGCATCATCACAATGTGTTATAACTGTAATAACGGTGTAATAACAATGTGTAATTACATGCATTACGCATAATCACAATGTGTTATAACTGTGTAATAAGAATATAATAATTGTGTTATAACTGTGTAATAACAGTGTAATAACAATGTGTAATTCCATTTGTTAGACTTAATCACAATGTGTTATAACTGTGTAATAACGGTGTAATAACAATGTGTAATTACATGCGTTACACATAATCACAAGTGTTGTAACAGTGTAATAACAATTGTGTTATAACTGTGTAATAACAAACTAATAACAATGTGTAAATACATGCGTTACGCATAATCACAATGCGTTATATCTGTGTAATAACAATGTAATAACAATTGTTTTATAACTTTTTAATAACAGTGTTATAACAATTGTGTTATAACTGTGTAATAACAGTGTAATAACAGTGTGTAATTACATGCATTACGCGTAATCACAATGTGTTATAACTGTGTAATAACAATGTAATAACAATTGTGTTATAACTGTGTAATAACAATGTAATAACAATGTATAATTACATGTGTTACGCATAATCACAATGTGTTATAACTGTGTAATAACAATGTAATAACAATTTGTTATAACTGTGTAATAACAATGTAATAACAATTATAATTACATGTGTTACGCATAATCACAATGTGTTATAACTGTGTAATAACAATGTAATAACAATTGTGTAATATCTGTTTTAATAACAGTGTAATAACAATTTGTGTTATAACTGTTGTAATAACAGTGTAATAACAATGTTTACATGCATTACGGTAATCACAATGTGTTATAACTGTGTTGTAACAATGTAATAACAATTGTGTTATAACGTTGTAATAACAGTGTAATAACAGTGTGTAATTACATGCATTACGAATAATACAATGTGTTATAACTGATATTTGTAACAGTATAATAATTGTGTTATAACTGTTACAATATAATAACAATTAATGATAACATGCATTACATGTGTTGTCATTAACAATGATTATAACTTGTTTTATAAATATATAATAACAATTTTGTTATAAATTGTAATAACAGGTAATAACAAATGTTAATTACATGGATTCGCGTAATCACAATGTGTTATGATGTAGTAATAACAGTGTAATAACAATTGCATAACAGTGTAATAACAATTGTGTTATAACTGTATAATAACAGTGTAATAACAGGTGTAATTACAGCGTACGTAATCATAATGTGTTATAAACTGTGTAATAACAATGTAATAACAAGTTGAGTTATAACTGTTAATAACGTTAGTAATAATAATATTGTAATTACATGCGTTACGTAATCACAATAATGTTATAACTGTGTAATAACAATGTAATAACAAGTGTATTATAACTGTGTAATAACGGTGTAATAACAATGTAATTACATGCTTACATAATTACAATTTGTTATAACTTTGTAATAACAATGTAATGTATTATTAGTAATAACAATGTGTAATTACATGCGTTACGTAATAACAATTGTGTTATAACTGTGTAATAACAATGTGTAATTACATGCGTTAAGTAATCTAATGTGTTATAACTGTGTAATAAGAATGTAATAACAATTGTGTTATAACTATTGTTAATAACAGTGTAATAACAATGTGTAATTACATGCGATACAGCGTATAACAATAATGTTATAACGTGTAGTTAACAATGTAATAACAATTGTGTTATAACTGTTTAATAACAATGTAATAACAATTGTAATTACATATGTATGCGTAACCACAATATGTTATAACTGTGTAATAACAATGTAATAACAATTGTGTTATAACTGTGTAATAACAGTGTAATAACAATATGTAAATACATGCATTACCGTAATCACAATTTTGTTATAACTGTGTAATAACAGTGTAATAACAATTGTATTATAACTGTGTAATAACAGTGTAAAATAACGTGTATTACAATAGTTAAGCATAATAACAATGTGTTATAAACTGTGTAATAACGATTGTAATAACAATGTGTGTACATTACGTGCAGCATAATCACAATGTGTTATAACTGTGTAATAAGAAGTAATAACAATTGTGTTATAACTGTGTAATAACAGTGTAATAACAATGTGTAATTATATTCGTTACACGTAATCACAATATGTTATAACTGTGTAATAACAATGTAATAACAATTGTGTTATAACTTTTAATAACAGTGTTATAACAATTGTGTTATAACTGTGTAATAACAATGTGTAATTACATGCGTTACCGCGTAATCACAATTGTGTTATAACTGTGTAATAACAATGTAATAACAATGTGTAATTACATGCGTTACCATATCACAATGTGTTATAACATTGTTATAACAATTGTGTTATAACGTGTAATAACATAACTACGTGTGTGTAATTACATGCGTTACACATAATCACAATGTGTTATAACTGTGTAATAACAATGTAATAACAATTGTTTTATAACTTTTAATAACAGTGTAATAACAATTTATTGTTATAACATTGTAATAACAATGTAATAACAATTATAATTACATGTGTTATGCGTAACAACAATGTGTTATAACTGTTTAATAAGAATGTAATAACAATTGTGTTATAACTGTGTAATAACAATGTAATAACAATGTGTAAATACATGCGTTACGCATAATCACAATGCGTTATATCTGTGTAATAACAATGTAATAACAATTGTTTTATGACTTTTTAATAACAGTGTTATAACAATGGTGTTATAACTGTGTAATAACAGTGTAATAACAGTGTGTAATTACATGCATTACGCGTAATCACAATGTGTTATAACTGTGTAATAACAATGTAATAACAATTGCGTTATAACTGTGTAATAACAATGTAATAACAATTATAATTACATGTGTTATGCGTAACCACAATGTGTTATAACTGTGTAATAACAATGTAATAACAACTGTGTTATAACTGTGTAATAACAATGTAATAACAATGTGTAATTACATGCGTTACACATAATCACAATGTGTTATATCTGTGTAATAACAATGTAATAACAATTGTGTAATATCTGTTTAATAACAGTGTTATAACAATTGTGTTATAACTGTGTAATAACAGTGTAATAACAATGTGTAATTACATGCATTCTGTACGTTAATCACAATGTGTTATAACTGTGTTATAACAATGTAATAACAATTGTGTTATAACGGTATAATAACAGTGGAATAACAGTGTGTAATTACATGCATTAATGAATAATACAATGTGTTATAACTGTCTTGTAACAGTGTAATAACAATTGTGTTATAACTGTGTAATAACAATGTAATAACAATTATAATTACATGTGTTATGCGTAACAACAATGTGTTATAACTGTTTAATAAGAATGTAATAACAATTGTGTTATAACTGTGTAATAACAGTGTAATAACAATGTGTAATTACATGCGTCACACATAATCACAATGTGTTATAACTGTGTACTAACAATGTAATAACAATTGTTTAATAACTGTTTAATAACAGTGTTATAACAATTGTGTTATAACTGTGTAATAACAGTGTAATAACAATGTGTAATTACATGCGTTACACAAAATTACAATGTGTTATAACTATGTAATAACAATGTAATAACAATTGTGTTATAACGGTGTAATAACAGTGTAATAACAATATGTAATTACATGCATTACGCATAATCACAATGTGTTATAACTAGTTTGTAACAATGTAATAACAATTGTGTTATAACTGTGTAATAACAATGTCATAACAATTGTAATTACATGTCTTATGCGTAACCACAATGTGTTATAACTGTGTAATAACAATGTAATAACAATTGTGTTATAACTGTGTAATAACAGTGTAATAACAATGTGTAAATCAAGCTAGCTATTTCGTTGCATTGGTTATAACTGTGTAATAACAGTGTAATAACAATGTGTAATTACATGCGTTACACGTAATCACAATGTGTTATAACTGTGTAATAACAATGTAATAATAATTGTGTTATAACTGTGTAATAACGGTGTAATAACAATGTGTAATTACATGCATTACGCATAATCACAATGTGTTATAACTGTGTAATAAGAATATAATAATTGTGTTATAACTGTGTAAGAACAGTGTAATAACAATGTGTAATTCCATTCGTTACACTTAATCACAATGTGTTATAACTGTGTAATGACAATGTAATAACAATTGTGTTATAACTGTGTAATAACAGTGTAATAACAATGTGTAATTACATGCGTTACGCGTAATAACAATTGTGTTATAACTGTGTAATAACAATGTAATAACAATTATAATTACATGTGTTATGCGTAACAACAATGTGTTATAACTGTTTAATAAGAATGTAATAACAATTGTGTTATAACTGTGTAATAACAGTGTAATAACAATGTGTAATTACATGCGTCACACATAATCACAATGTGTTATAACTGTGTACTAACAATGTAATAACAATTGTTTAATAACTGTTTAATAACAGTGTTATAACAATTGTGTTATAACTGTGTAATAACAGTGTAATAACAATGTGTAATTACATGCGTTACACAAAATTACAATGTGTTATAACTATGTAATAACAATGTAATAACAATTGTGTTATAACGGTGTAATAACAGTGTAATAACAATATGTAATTACATGCATTACGCATAATCACAATGTGTTATAACTAGTTTGTAACAATGTAATAACAATTGTGTTATAACTGTGTAATAACAATGTCATAACAATTGTAATTACATGTCTTATGCGTAACCACAATGTGTTATAACTGTGAAATAACAATGTAATAACAATTGTGTTATAACTGTGTAATAACAGTGTAATAACAATGTGTAAATACATGCGTTACACGTAATCACAATGTGTTATAACTGTGTAATAACAATGTAATAACAATTGTGTTATAACTGTGTAATAACAGTGTAATAACAACGTGTAATTACATGCGTAACGGATAATCACAATGTGTTATAACTGTGTAATAACGGTGTAATAACAATGTGTAATTACATGCGTTACACGTAATCACAATGTGTTATAACTGTGTAATAACAATGTAATAATAATTGTGTTATAACTGTGTAATAACGGTGTAATAACAATGTGTAATTACATGCATTACGCATAATCACAATGTGTTATAACTGTGTAATAAGAATATAATAATTGTGTTATAACTGTGTAATAACAGTGTAATAACAATGTGTAATTACATTCGTTACACTTAATCACAATGTGTTATAACTGTGTAATAACAATGTAATAACAATTGTGTTATAACTGTGTAATAACAGTGTAATAACAATGTGTAATTACATGCGTTACGCGTAATCACAATGTGTTATAACTGTGTAATAACGGTGTAATAACAAATGTGTAATTACATGCGTTACACATAATCACAATGTGTTATAACTGTGTTGTAACAGTGTATAACAATTGTGTTATAACTGTGTAATAACAAACTAATAACAATGTGTAATAAATACATGCGTACATAATCACAATGTGTTATATATACTGTGTAATAACAATGTAATAACAATTGTTTTATGACTTTTTAATAACAGTGTTATAACAATTGTGTTATAACTGTGTAATAACAGTGTAATAACAATGTGTAATTACATGCATTACGCGTAATCACAATGTGTTATAACTGTGTAATAACAATGTAATAACAATTGCGTTATAACTGTGTAATAACAATGTAATAACAATTATAATTACATGTGTTATGCGTAACCACAATGTGTTATAACTGTGTAATAACAATGTAATAACAACTGTGTTATAACTGTGTAATAACAATGTAATAACAATGTGTAATTACATGCGTTACACATAATTACAATGTGTTTGAAATATGTTAATAACAAACTAATAACAATAACATACATTACGTAATATATGTGTTATATCTGTGTAATAACAATGTAATAACAATTGTTTTATAACTTTTTAATAACAAAATAAAATAAATTGTGTTATATAACTGTGTAATAACAGTGTAATAACAGTGTGTAATTACATTACGCGAATCACAATGTTGTAACAACTACAATTAAGTGTTATAACTGTGTAATAACAATGTAATAACAATTATAATTACATGTGTTATGCGTAACACAATGTGTTATAACTGTGTAATAACAATGTAATAACAACTGTGTTATAACTGTGTAATAACAAGTGTAATAACAATGTGTAATTACACATGCATAATATACAATCACAATGTGTTATAACTGTGTAATAACAATGTAATAACAATTGTGTAATAACTGTTTAATAACAGTGTTATAACAATTGTGTTATAACTGTTATAACTGTGTAATAACAATGTGTAATTACATGCATTACGCTGGAATCACAATGTGTTATAACTGTGTAATAACAGTGTAATAACAATTGTGTTATAACGGTGTAATAACAGTGTAATAACATGTGTAATTACATGCATTTAATAATCACAATGTGTTATAACTAACTTGTAACAGTGTAATAACAATTGTGTTATAACTGTGTAATAACAATGTAATAACAATTATAATTACATGTGTTATGCTGTAACAACAATGTGTTATAACTGTTTAATAAGAATGTAATAACAATTGTGTTATAACTGTGTAATAACAGAGTAATAACAATGTGTAACATACGTTAATGACAATCACAATGTGTTATAACTGTGTAATAACAATGTAATAACAATTGTTTTATAACTTTTAATAACAGTGTTATAACAATTGTGTTATAACTGTGTAATAACAGTGTAATAACAGTGTAATTACATGCATTAATCACAATGTGTTATAATAACTGTGTAATAACAATGTAATAACAATTGTGTTATAACTGTGTAATAACAATGTAATAACAATTATAATTACATGTTGCGCGAATCACAATGTGTTATAACTGTGTAATAACAATGTAATAACAACTGTGTTATAACTGTGTAATAACAAGTGTAATAACAATGTGTAATTACATGCTTACAATACAATCACAATGTGTTATAACTGTGTAATAACAATGTAATAACAATTGTGTAATAACTGTTTAATAACAGTGTTATAACAATTGTGTTATAACTGGTGTAATAACAGTGTAATAACAATGTGTAATTACATGTACATGCATGCGTGAATCACAAATGTTATAACTGTGTTATAACAGTGTAATAACAATTGTGTTATAACGTGTAATAACAGTGTAATAACAGTGTGTAATTACATGCATTACGTAATCACAATGTGTTATAACTGTGTAATAACAATGTAATAACAATTAAGTGTTATAACGTGTAATAACAATGTAATAACAATTATAATTACATGTGTTCGCGTAACCACAATGTGTTATAAACTGTGTAATAACAATGTAATAACAATTGTGTTATAACTGTGTAATAACAATGTAATAACAATGTGTAATTACATGTTACACATAATCACAATGTGTTATAACTGTGTAATAACAATGTAATAACAATTGTGTAATAACTGTTTAATAACAGTGTTATAACAATTGTGTTATAACTGTGTAATAACAGTGTAATAACAATGTGTAATTACATGCATTACGCAATCACAATGTGTTATAACTGTATTAAACAGTGTAATAACAATTGTGTTATAACGTGTAATAACAGTGAATAACAGTGTGTAATTACATGTAATATTTAATAATCACAATGTGTTATAACTGTTTATAACAATGTAATAACAATTGAGTTATAACTGTGTAATAAACATGTAATAACAATGTATAATTACATGCGTCACACATAATCACAATGTGTTATAACTGTGTACTAACAATGTAATAACAATTATTTAATAACTGTTTAATAACAGTGTTATAACAATTGTGTTATAACTGTGTAATAACAGTGTAATAACAATGTGTAATTACATGCGTTACACAAAATTACAATGTGTTATAACTATGTAATAACAATGTAATAACAATTGTGTTATAACGGTGTAATAACAGTGTAATAACAATATGTAATTACATGCATTAATACGACAATCACAATGTGTTATAACTAGTTTGTAACAATGTAATAACAATTTTGTTATAACTGTAAATGTCATAACAATTGTAATTACATGTCTTATGCGTAACCACAATGTGTTATAACTGTGAAATAACAATGTAATAACAATTGTGTTATAACTGTGTAATAACAGTGTAATAACAATGTGTAAATACATGCGTTACGCGTAATCACAATTGTGCTATAACTGTGTAATAACAATGTAATAACAATTGTATTATAATTGTGTAAAAACAGTGTAAAACAACGTGTAATTACATGGCGTTACATCATCACAATGTGTTTATAACTGTGTAATAACAGTGTAATAACAATGTGTAATTACATGCGTTACACGTAATCACAATGTGTTATAACTGTGTAATAACAATGTAATAACAATTGTGTTATAACTGTGTAATAACGGTGTAATAACAATGTGTAATTACATGCATTACGCATAATCACAATGTGTTATAACTGTGTAATAAGAATATAACAATTGTGTTATAACTGTGTAAGAACAGTGTAATAACAATGTGTAATTACATTCGTTACACGTAATCACAATGTGTTATAACTGTGTAATAACAATGTAATAACAATTGTGTTATAACTGTGTAATAACAGTGTAATAACAATGTGTAATCATACACGCATTTAATAACAATTGTGTTATAACTGTGTAATAACAATGTAATAACAATTATAATTACATGTGTTATGCGTAACAACAATGTGTTATAACTGTTTAATAAGAATGTAATAACAATTGTGTTATAACTGTGTAATAACAGTGTAATAACAATGTAATTACAGGTCACACATAATCACAATGTGTTATAACTGTGTAATAACAATGTAATAACAATTGTTTAATAACTGTTTAATAACAGTGTTATAACAATTGTGTTATAACTGTGTAATAACATGTAATAACAATGTGTAATTACATGCACAAAATTACACAATGTTTATAACTATGTAATAACAATGTAATAACAATTGTGTTATAACTGTGTAATAACAGTGTAATAACAATATGTAATTACATGCATTACGCATAATCACAATGTGTTATAACTAGTTTATAACAATGTAATAACAATTGTGTTATAACTGTGTAATAACAATGTAATAACAATTGTAATTACGTCTTATGCTAACCACAATGTGTTATAACTGTGAAATAACAATTAATAACAATTGTGTTATAACTGTGTAATAACAGTGTAATAACAATGTGTAAATACATAGCGTTACGCGTAATCACAATTGTGTTATAACTGTGTAATAACAATGTAATAACAATTGTATTATAATTGTAATAACAGTGTAAACAACGTGTAATTACATGCTACGATCATCACAATTGTTATAACTGTGTAATAACGTGAATAACAATGTGTACATTACGTTACAATGTAATCACAATGTGTTATAACTGTGTAATAACAATGTAATAACAATTGTGTTATAACTGTGTAATAACGGTAATAACAATGTGTAATTACATGCATACGATAATCACAATGTGTTATAACTGTGTAATAAGAATAATAACAATTGTGTTATAACTGTGTAAGAACAGTGTAATAACAATGTGTAATTACATTGTTACACTTAATCAAAATGTGTTATAACTGTGTAATAACAATGTAATAACAATGTAATTAAAAATAATACAATGTGTTATAACTTGTAATAACAATGTAATAACAATTATTTAATAACTGTGTAATAACAATGTAATAACAATTGTGTTATAACTGTGAAATAACAGTGTAATAACAATGTAATTACATGCATTACGCCATAATACAAGTGTTATAACTGTGTTATAACAATGTAATAACAATTGTGTTATAACGGTAATAACAGGAATAACATGTGTAATTACATGCAACAATAATCAATGTGTTATAACTGTATAACAGTGTAATAACAATTGTGTTATAACTGTGTAATAACAATGTAATAACAATTATAATTACATGTGTTATGCGTAACAACAATGTGTTATAACTGTTTAATAAGAATGTAATAACAATTGTGTTATAACTGTGTAAAACAATATAATAACAATGTGTAATTACATAACATAATCACAATGTGTTATAACTGTGTAATAACAATGTAATAACAATTATTTAATAACTGTTTAAAAATGTTATAACAATTGTGTTATAACTGTGTAATAACAGTGTAATAACAATGTGTAATTACATGCGTTAACAAAATTACAATGTGTTATAACTATGTAATAACAATGTAATAACAATTGTGTTATAACGGTGTAATAACAGTGTAATAACAATATGTAATTACTATGCATTACGCATAATCACAATGTGTTATAACTAGTTTGTAACAATGTAATAACAATTGTGTTATAACTGTGTAATAACAATGTCATAACAATTGTAATTACATGTCTTATGCGTAACCACAATGTGTTATAACTGTGAAATAACAATGTAATAACAATTGTGTTATAACTGTGTAATAACAGTGTAATAACAATGTGTAAATACATGCGTTACGCGTAATCACAATTGTGCTATAACTGTGTAATAACAATGTAATAACAATTGTATTATAATTGTGTAAAAACAGTGTAAAACAACGTGTAATTACATGCGTTACGCATCATCACAATGTGTTATAACTGTGTAATAACGGTGTAATAACAATGTGTAATTACATGCGTTACACGTAATCACAATGTGTTATAACTGTGTAATAACAATGTAATAATAATTGTGTTATAACTGTGTAATAACGGTGTAATAACAATGTGTAATTACATGCATTACGCATAATCACAATGTGTTATAACTGTGTAATAAGAATATAATAATTGTGTTATAACTGTGTAAGAACAGTGTAATAACAATGTGTAATTCCATTCGTTACACTTAATCACAATGTGTTATAACTGTGTAATGACAATGTAATAACAATTGTGTTATAACTGTGTAATAACAGTGTAATAACAATGTGTAATTACATGCGTTACGCGTAATCACAATGTGTTATAACTGTGTAATAACGGTGTAATAACAATGTGTAATTACATGCGTTACACATAATCACAATGTGTTATAACTGTGTTGTAACAGTGTATAACAATTGTGTTATAACTGTGTAATAACAAACTAATAACAATGTGTAAATACATGCGTTACGCATAATCACAATGCGTTATATCTGTGTAATAACAATGTAATAACAATTGTTTTATGACTTTTTAATAACAGTGTTATAACAATTGTGTTATAACTGTGTAATAACAGTGTGTAATTACATGCATTACGCCTAATTACAATGTGTTATAACTGTGTAATAACAATGTAATAACAATTGCTATAACTGTGTAATAACAATGTAATAACAATTATAATTACATGTGTTATGCGTAACCACAATGTGTTATAACTGTGTAATAACAATGTAATAACAATTGTGTTATAACTGTGTAATAACAATGTAATAACAATGTGTAATTACATGCTATAACATAATCACAATGTGTTATATCTGTGTAATAACAATGTAATAACAATTGTGTAATATCTGTTTAATAACAGTGTTATAACAATTGTGTTATAACTGTGAAATAACAGTGTAATAACAATGTTAATTACATGCATTACGCCGTAATCACAATGTGTTATAACTGTGTTATAAAAATGTAATAACAATTGTGTTATAACTGTGTAATAACAGTGTAATAACAGTGTGTAATTACATGCATTACTAATAATCACAATGTGTTATAACTGTCTTGTAACAGTGTAATAACAATTGTGTTATAACTGTGTAATAACAATGTAATAACAATTATAATTACATGTGTTATGCGTAACAACAATGTGTTATAACTGTTTAATAAGAATGTAATAACAATTGTGTTATAACTGTGTAATAACAGTGTAATAACAATGTGTAATTACACATGCGCCACACATAATCACAATGTGAATAACTGTACTAACAATGATAATAACAATTGTTTAATAACTGTTTAATAACAGTGTAATAACAATTGTGTTATAACTGTGTAATAACAGTGTAATAACAATGTAATATACGCGTTACACAAAATACAATGTGTTATAACTATGTAATAACAATGTAATAACAATTGTTAATAACTGTAATAACAGTGTAATAACAATGTAAATACAGCGTTAGTTAATCACAATGTGTTATAACTGTGTAATAACAAATTAATAAAAATTGTATTATAATTGTAAAACATGTAAAACAACGGTAATTACGAATAATCACAATGTGTTATAACTATGTAATAACGGTGTAATAACAATTGTAATTACATGCTAATGATAATCACAATGTGTTATAACTGTGTAATAACAATATAACAATTGTGTTATAACTGTGTAATAACATGTAATAACAATGTGTAATTACATTGTTACACTTAATCACAATGTGTTATAACTTGTAATAACAATGTAATAACAATTATGTTATAACTTGTAATAACAGTGTAATAACAATTGTAATTACACTTACAATCACAATGTGTTATAACTGTGTAATAACGTGTAATAACAATGTGTATTACATGCTACATATAATCACAATGTGTTATAACTGTGTTATAACAGTGTATAACAATTGTGTTATAACGTGTAATAACAAAGTAATAACAATGTGTAACATTACACGTTAATGATAATCACAATGGTTATATCTGTGTAATAACAATGTAATAACAATTGTTTTATAACTTTTAATAACAGTGTTATAACAATTGTGTTATAACTGTGTAATAACAGTGTAATAACAGTGTAATTACATGCATTACGCCTAATCACAATGTGTTATAACTGTGTAATAACAATGTAATAACAATTGTGTTATAACTGTGTAATAACAATTAATAACAATTATAATTACATGTAAGCGCGTAACCACAATGTGTTATAACTGTGTAATAACAATGTAATAACAACTTTGTTATAACTGTGTAATAACAATGTAATAACAATGTGTACATACGTTACTACAATCACAATGTGTTATAACTGTGTAATAAACAATGTAATAACAATTGTGTAATAACTGTTTAATAACAGTGTGTTATAACAATTGTGTTATAACTGTGTAATAACAGTGTAATAATAACAATGTAATTACATGCATTACCGTAATCACAATGTGTTATAACTGTGTAATAACAATGTAATAACAATTGTGTTATAACTGTGTAATAACGGTGTAATAACAATGTGTAATTACATGCACAATAATCACAATGTGTTATAACTGTGTAATAAGAATATAACAATTGTGTTATAACTGTGTAATAACAATGTAATAACAATTGTAATTACATGCGTATAACTTAATAACAATGTGTTATAACTGTGTAATAACAATGTAATAACAATTGTGTTATAACTGTGTAATAACAGTGTAATAACAATGTAAACGCACAATAACAATGTGTTATAACTGTGTAATAACAATGTAATAACAATTGTAATTACACGTTACACACAATCACAATGTGTTATAACTGTTATAACAGTGTAATAACAATTGTGTTATAACTGTGTAATAACAAATAATAACAATGTGTAAATACATGCTACACATAATCACAAGTGTTATAACTGTGTAATAACAATGTAATAACAATTGTTTAATAACTTTTAATAACAGTGTTATAACAATTGTGTTATAACTGTGTAATAACAGTGTAATAACAGTGTAATTACATGCTTACGCAATCACAATGTGTTATAACTATGTAATAACAATGTAATAACAATTGTGTTATAACTGTGTAATAACAGTGTAATAACAACAATTATAATTACATGTATTGAATACAATGTGTTATAACTGTGTAATAACAATGTAATAACAATTGTGTTATAACTGTGTATAACAATGTAATAACAAATAACAATGTAATATTAACAAATGTGTTATAACTGTGAAATAACAATGTAATAACAATTGTGTTATAACTGTGTAATAAAAATGTAATAACAATGTGTAAATACATGGTTAGAATCACAATGTGTTATAACGTGTAATACATGTAATAACAATTGTATAATAACTGTTAAAAAACAGTGTAAAACAAGAATTAACGCTACCATACAATGTGTTATAACTTGTAATAACAGTAATAACAAGTAATTCATACGTTACTTAATCACAATGTGTTATAACTGTGTAATAACAATGTAATAACAATTGTGTTATAACTGTAATAAGAATAACAATGTAATTACATGCATTACAATACAATGTGTTATAACTGTGTAATAAGAATATAACAATTGTGTTATAACTGTGTAATAACAGTGTAATAACAATTGTAATTACATGCTTACAAATCACAATGTGTTATAACTGTGTAATAACAATGTAATAACAATTGTGTTATAACTGTGTAATAACAGTGTAATAACAATGTGTAATTACGTGTTAAATACATGTGTATAACTTGAATAACGATACAATGTAATTACGTGTTAATAAACAATGTTATAACTGTGTTATAACAGTGTATAACAATGTAAACTGTGTATAACAAAGTAATAACAATGTAATACGTACATAATCACAATGTATAACTGTGTAATAACAATGTAATAACAATTGTTTTAGACTTTTAATAACAGTGTTATAAACAATTGTGTTATAACTGTGTAATAACAGTGTATAATGTGATTAGCATTACGCAATCACAATGTGTTATAACGTGTAATAACAATAACAATTGTGTTATAACTGTAATAACAATGTAATAACAATTATAATTACGTTATCCAAATGTTTATAACTGTAATGTAATAACATTGTGTTATAACGTTCAAAATAACATGTATCATAGCTAAAACAATGTGTTATACTGTGTAATACAAATAACATTGTGTAATAACTGTAATACAGTATAACAATTGTGTTATAATTAAATAATGTAATAACAATGTGTAATTACATGCTACGCGATACAATGTGTTAACTGTTATACAGTAATACATTGTGTTAACGGGTACAGTAAGTGTAATTACATGCATAAATAGATACTTTAACATTAATACATGTTTATACTGTGTATACAGTGTAATAACAATTATAATATACGTGTTACGTTAACAACAATGTGTTATAACTGTTTAAAAGAATGTAATAACAATTTGTTATAACTGTGTAATAACAGTGTAATAACAGTGTAATTATTACGCACATAATACAATGTGTTATAACTGTGTAATAACAATGTAATAAACAATTGTTTAATAACTGTTTAATAACAGTGTAATAACAATTGTGTTATAACTGTGTAATAACAGTGTAATAACAATGTGTAATTACCCTGATAATAAAATTACAATGTGTTATAAAGGTAATAACAATGTAATAACAATTGTGTTATAACTGTGTAATAACAGTGTAATAACAATGTGTAAATTAGCGTTACGGTAATCACAATGTGTTATAACTGTGTAATAACAATGTAATAACATAAATTGTGTAAAAACATGTAAAACAACTAATATAACAATAACATTGTGTTATAACTGTGTAATAACAGTGTAATAACAATGTGTAATTACATGTTACGCGAATACAATGTGTTATAACGGTAATAACAATGTAATAACAATTGTGATAACTGTAGAATAACAATGTAATTACCTCACATCACAATGTGTTATAACTGTGTAATAAGAATATAATAATTGTGTTATAACAAAACAGTGTAATACTGTACATCTTACCCAACTGAAACAATGTAATAACATTGTGTTATAACTGTGTAATAACATGTAATAACAATGTAATATCGTGAATAACACAATGTTATAACTGTGTAATAACGTGTAATAACAATTGTAATTACATGCATTAATAAATCACAATGTGTTATAACTGTGTTATAACAGTGTAATAACAATTGTGTTATAACTGTGTAATAACAAAAATAACAAGTAAAATTACGCGTTACATAATCACAATATGTTATAACTGTGTAATAACAATATAATAACAATTGTTTACTTAATAACAGTGTATAACAATGGTTATAACTGTGTAATAACAGTGTAATAACAATGTGTAATTACATGCATTACGCGTAATCACAATGTGTTATAACTGTGTAATAACAATGTAATAACAATGTTATAACTGTGTAATAACAATGTAATAACAATTATAATTACATGCTTACGTAATCCACAATGTGTTATAACTGTGTAATAAAAATGTAATAACAATTGTGTTATAATGTGTAAAACAATGTAATAACAATGTGTAATTACATTGCTACAACGTGTTATAACTGTGTAATAACAATGTAATAACAATTGTGTAATATCTGTTTAATAACAGTGTTATAACAATTGTGTTATAACTGTGAAATAACAGTGTAATAACAATGTGTAATTACATGCATTACGCGTAATCACAATGTGTTATAACTGTGTAATAACAATGTAATAACAATTGTGTTATAACTGTGTAATAACGGTGTAATAACAATGTGTAATTACATGCATTACGCGTAATCACAATGTGTTATAACTGTGTAATAACAATGTAATAATAATTGTGTTATAACTGTGTAATAACAGTGTAATAACAATGTGTAATTACATGCGTTACACGTAATCACAATGTGTTATAACTGTGTAATAACAATGTAATAACAATTGTGTTATAACTGTGTAATAACAGTGTAATAACAATGTGTAATTACATGCGTTACGCGTAATCACAATGTGTTATAACTGTGTAATAACGGTGTAATAACAATGTGTAATTACGCTTACATATAATCACAATGTTATAACTGTGTTGTAACAGTGTATAACAATTGTGTTATAACTGTGTAATAATACATAAATACTACATAATCAATTAATAACGTAATAACAATTGTTTTATAACTTTTAATAACAGTGTTATAACAATGTGTTATAACTGTGTAATAACAGTGTAATAACAGTGTGTAATTACGCAACACGAATCACAATGTGTTATAACTGTGTAATAACAATGTAATAACAATTGTGTTATAACTGTGTAATAACAATGTAATAACAATTATAATTACATGTGTTATGCGTAACCACAATGTGTTATAACTGTGTAATAACAATGTAATAACAACTGTGTTATAACTGTGTAATAACAATGTAATAACAAATGTGTTATAACTGTGTAATAACAATGTAATAACAATTGTGTAATATCTGTTTAATAACAGTGTTATAACAATTGTGTTATAACTGTGAAATAACAGTGTAATAACAATGTGTAATTACATGCATTACGCGTAATCACAATGTGTTATAACTGTGTTGTAACAGTGTAATAACAATTGTGTTATAACGGTGTAATAACAGTGGAATAACAGTGTGTAATTACATGCATTACGAATAATCACAATGTGTTATAACTGTCTTGTAACAGTGTAATAACAATTGTGTTATAACTGTGTAATAACAATGTAATAACAATTATAATTACATGTGTTATGCGTAACCACAATGTGTTATAACTGTTTAATAAGAATGTAATAACAATTGTGTTATAACTGTGTAATAACAGTGTAATAACAATGTGTAATTACATGCGTCACACATAATCACAATGTGTTATAACTGTGTACTAACAATGTAATAACAATTGTTTAATAACTGTTTAATAACAGTGTTATAACAATTGTGTTATAACTGTGTAATAACAGTGTAATAACAATGTGTAATTACATGCGTTACACAAAATTACAATGTGTTATAACTATGTAATAACAATGTAATAACAATTGTGTTATAACGGTGTAATAACAGTGTAATAACAATATGTAATTACATGCATTACGCATAATCACAATGTGTTATAACTAGTTTGTAACAATGTAATAACAATTGTGTTATAACTGTGTAATAACAATGTCATAACAATTGTAATTACATGTCTTATGCGTAACCACAATGTGTTATAACTGTGAAATAACAATGTAATAACAATTGTGTTATAACTGTGTAATAACAGTGTAATAACAATGTGTAAATACATGCGTTACGCGTAATCACAATTGTGCTATAACTGTGTAATAACAGTGTAATAACAATTGTATTATAATTGTGTAAAAACAGTGTAAAACAACGTGTAATTACATGCATTACGCATAATCACAATTGTGTTATAACTGTGTAATAACGGTGTAATAACAATGTAATTATTACGCACTAACGAATCACAATGTGTTATAACTGTGTAATAACAATGTAATAATAATTGTGTTATAACTGTTGTAATAACGGTTATAACGTATAATTATGCATTACGCATAATCACAATGTGTTATAACTGTGTAATAAGAATATAATAATTGTGTTATAACTGTGTAATAACAGTGTAATAACAATGTGTAATTCCATTCGTTACACTTAATCACAATGTGTTATAACTGTGTAATGACAATGTAATAACAATTGTGTTATAACTGTGTAATAACAGTGTAATAACAATGTGTAATTACATGCGTTACGCGTAATCACAATGTGTTATAACTGTGTAATAACGGTGTAATAACAATGTGTAATTACATGCGTTACACATAATCACAATGTGTTATAACTGTGTTGTAACAGTGTATAACAATTGTGTTATAACTGTGTAATAACAAACTAATAACAATGTGTAAATAAATGCGTTACGCATAATCACAATGCGTTATATCTGTGTAATAACAATGTAATAACAATTGTTTTATGACTTTTTAATAACAGTGTTATAACAATTGTGTTATAACTGTGTAATAACAGTGTAATAACAGTGTGTAATTACATGCATTACGCGTAATCACAATGTGTTATAACTGTGTAATAACAATGTAATAACAATTGCGTTATAACTGTGTAATAACAATGTAATAACAATTATAATTACATGTGTTATGCGTAACCACAATGTGTTATAACTGTGTAATAACAATGTAATAACAACTGTGTTATAACTGTGTAATAACAATGTAATAACAATGTGTAATTACATGCGTTACACGTAATCACAATGTGTTATAACTGTGTAATAACAGTGTAATAATAATTGTGTTATAACTGTGTAATAACGGTGTAATAACAATGTGTAATTACATGTGTTACGCGTAATCACAATGTGTTATAACTGTGTTGTAACAGTGTATAACAATTGTGTTATAACTGTGTAATAACAAACTAATAACAATGTGTAATACATGCGTTACGCATAATCACAATGTGTTACATCTGTGTAATAACAATTTAATAACAATTGTGTTATAACTGTTTAATAACAGTGTTATAACAATTGTGTTATAACTGTGTAATAACAGTGTAATAACAAAGTGTAATTACATGCGTCACACATAATTACAATGTGTTATAAGTGTGTAATAACATTGTAATAACAATTGTGTTATAACGGTGTAATAACTACGGTGGCCGGGAAGTGCAATGCAACATTACAAAGAATGAAACACTTTTACATTTTGGAAAACAAATTTACATTTTGGAAAACAAATTTACATTTTGGAAAACAAATTTACATTTTGGAAAACAAAATAACATTTTGGAAAACAAATTAACATTTTGGAAAACAAAATAACATTTTAGAAAACAAATTTACATTTTGGAAAACAAATTTACATTTTAGAAAACAAATTTACATTTTTAGAAAACAAAATAACATTTTAGGAAAACAAATTTACATTTTGGAAAACAAAAATAACATTTTAGGAAAACAAATTTACATTTTGGAAAACAAAATAACATTTTCGAAACAAATTTACATTTTAGAAAACAAATTTACATTTTGGAAAACAAAATAACATTTTAGAAAACAAATTTATATTTTCGAAAACAAATTTACATTTTAGAAAACAAATTAACAAGATGCAAAACACTTTTACCAGTCCCGAAACAAATTTACAAATGACAGATTCTTCACGAAAGGGAATGTACCACATACCGGAAGTGATGAGGTGTTGTTGGCGAGCCGAGCCAATTTGTGTTGTTGTGAGTGAGTATATGGCGTGAATGAAGTTTATGGTGACTTTACGCGGTGGTCGGTGTTTGGAGTTTTTATATGACGCGGACCTGACGGAAACACAGGGAACGTATCGACAGCCGCCGCGGATCGGAGCTACAGCAGGGGGCAGCTGAGTCCGTCTGCAGCTGCAGGACCTGGAGCTCACTGCCCATTCCTGGGAGCCAAAACCGACACCACGCAGCTGGAGACCCAGGCCGCATTGCGGGGCCCGCTGGAGGGAAGGGAAGCCCGGGAGAATCAGATCCAGGACTAAACGGAGCGGACTGTCACAGCCTGCTGAAGTTTAAATCACAGGTTTCCTAAAGGGAGTTCTGGCGGGACTCGGACTGTGGATCGACCGAAACACCACGTCTTAAAGTCTCGTTAAATAAATAAATACATGCAGAAATAAATGAATCATTAGTGGGGGAGTGAGCCTGGACATTTCAGTCTGTTTAAACTTCACTTTGAAGCAGAACCTCTTAGTTCAGAAGGGTGAAGTTTCCGTTTGTACTCATATCTGTGAACTGATTATTATAAATATATTCTTTGTATTAACACATTAATTAGTCTCTTTGTCTTTTGTTTAAAAAAAACTAGAACATCGCATGAGATTTTGACGATTTATAGTGATTTTATTTCCGTTAGACCTTTGCCTACATTGACGCTTGATGCATTAAGGACGCCCATAGACAGTATATAAGGCGAGTGCCTCCCCTGTTCCAAGATGGCGGCTCTATTGACGATTCGATCCATAACTGCCGTAGTCAAGGCGACATGTATACAAAACCTCATCACTTCGGTATGTGGTACATTCCCTTTCCGTGAAGAATCTGTCATTTGTATTAGAATATGGGAATATCAAAATACTGTGGACTTAGTTATCTATTATGGACTTGGTGTATCAAAATATTAACTTGGTATATCAAATATTAAATTAGAATATAGAATACAGAAGTACGGACTTGGTGTAGCTATCAAAATATGGACTTGGTGTATCAAAATGTGAACTTGGTATATCCAAAATATGGACTTGGTGTATCAAAATATGAACTTGGTATATCAAAACAAGGTAGAATATACACTATCAAAATATGGACTTGGTGTATCAAAATATTAAAATTAGAATATACACTATCAAAATGTGGACTTGGTGTTATCAAAATATGAACTGGTGTATCAAAATGAAATTACCAATACACACTATCAAAATATGGACTTGGTGTATCAAAATATTAAATTAGAATATACACTATCAAAATATATGGACTTGGTGTATCAAAATATGAACTTGTCAAAATATTAAATTGCAATATACACTATCAAAGTATGGACTTGGTGTATCAAAGAGAATATTAACTTGGTATATCAAAGTACTAAACTAGAATATAGAATATCCAAAGATATGGACTTGGTGTATCAAAGGAAATATGAACTTGGTGTATCACAATATTATGAACAGTATATCAAAATATTAAATTTAGAATATAGGACTATCAAAATATGGACTTGGTGTATCAAAATATTAACTTGTTATATCAAAATATTAAATTAGAATATACACTATCAACATATTTACTTGGTGTATCAAAATATGAACTTGGTATATCAAAATATTAAATTAGAATATACACTATCAAAATATGGACTTGGTGTATCAAAATATTAACTTGGTATATCAAAATATTAAATTAGAATATAGAATATCAAAATATGGACTTGGTGTATCAAAATATGAACTTAGTGTATCAAATATTAAATTAGAATATAGAATATAAAAATATGGACTATTAACTTGTTATATCAAAATATTAAATTAGAATATACACTATCAAAATATGGACTTGGTGTATCAAAATATTAACTTGGTGTATCAAAATATTAACTTGGTGTATCAAAATTTTTAACTTTGTGTATCAAAATTTTAACTTGGTATATCAACATTTTGACTTGGTGAATCAAAATATGAACTTGGTATATCAAAACATTGACTTGATGAATCAAAATATGAATTTGGTATATGAAAATATTATATTAGAATATACACTATCAAAATATGGACTTGGTGTATCAAAATATGGAATTGGTGTATCAAAATATTAACTTGGTATATCAAAATATTAAATTAGAATATACACTATCAAAATATGGACTTGGTGTATCAAAATATTAACTTGGTGTATCAAAATATTAACTTGGTATATCAAAATATTAAATTAGAATATACACTATCAAAATATGGACTTGGTGTATCAAAATATGAACTTGGTGTATCAAAATATTAAATTGGTATATCAAAATATTAAATTAGAATATACAATATCAAAATATGGACTTGGTGTATCAAAATATTAACTTGGTGTATCAAAATATTAACTTGGTGTATCAAAATATGAAATTGCAATATACACTATCAAAATATGGACTTGGTGTATCAAAATATTAAATTAGAATATACACTATCAAAATATGGACTTGGTGTATCAAAATATGAACTTGGTGTATCAAAATATTAAATTGCAATATACACTATCAAAATATGGACTTGGTGTATCAAAATATTAACTTGGTATATCAAAGTACTAAATTAGAATATAGAATATCAAAATATGGACTTGGTGTATCAAAATATGAACTTGGTGTATCAAAATATGAACTTGGTATATCAAAATATTAAATTAGAATATGGACTATCAAAATATGGACTTGGTGTATCAAAATATGAACTTGGTGTATCAAAATATTAAATTGCAATATACACTATCAAAATATGGACTTGGTGTATCAAAATATTAACTTGGTATATCATAATATTAACTTGGTATATCAAAATATTAAATTAGAATATAGAATATCAAAATACGGACTTGGTGTATCACAATATGGACTTGGTGTATCAAAATATTAACTTGGTATATCAAAATATTAAATTAGAATATAGAATATAAAATTACGGACTTGGTGTATCAAAATATGGACTTGGTGTATCAAAATATGAACTTGGTATATCAAAATATGGACTTGGTGTATCAAAATATGAACTTGGTATATCAAAATATTAAATTAGAATATACACTATCAAAATATGGACTTGGTGTATCAAAATATTAAATTAGAATATACACTATCAAAATATGGACTTGGTGTATCAAAATATGAACTTGGTGTATCAAAATATGAAATTGCAATATACACTATCAAAATATGGACTTGGTGTATCAAAATATTAAATTAGAATATACACTATCAAAATATGGACTTGGTGTATCAAAATATGAACTTGGTGTATCAAAATATTAAATTGCAATATACACTATCAAAATATGGACTTGGTGTATCAAAATATTAACTTGGTATATCAAAGTACTAAACTAGAATATAGAATATCAAAATATGGACTTGGTGTATCAAAATATGAACTTGGTGTATCACAATATGAACTTGGTATATCAAAATATTAAATTAGAATATGGACTATCAAAATATGGACTTGGTGTATCAAAATATTAACTTGTTATATCAAAATATTAAATTAGAATATACACTATCAACATATTTACTTGGTGTATCAAAATTTGAACTTGGTGTATCAAAATATTAAATTCCAATATACACTATCAAAATATGGACTTGGTGTATCAAAATATTAACTTGGTATATCAAAATATTAAATTAGAATATAGAATATCAAAATATGGACTTGGTGTATCAAAATATGAACTTGGTATATCAAATATTAAATTAGAATATAGAATATCAAAATTTGGACTTGGTGTATCAAAATATTAACTTGGTATATCAAAATATTAAATTAGAATATACACTATCAAAATATGGACTTGGTGTATCAAAATATTAACTTGGTGTATCAAAATATTAACTTGGTGTATCAAAATTTTAACTTGGTGTATCAAAATTTTAACTTGGTATATCAACATTTTGACTTGGTGAATCAAAATATGAACTTGGTATATCAAAACATTGACTTGATGAATCAAAATATGAATTTGGTATATGAAAATATTATATTAGAATATACACTATCAAAATATGGACTTGGTGTATCAAAATATGGAATTTGTGTATCAAAATATTAACTTGGTATATCAAAATATTAAATTAGAATATACACTATCAAAATATGGACTTGGTGTATCAAAATATTAACTTGGTGTATCAAAATATTAACTTGGTATATCAAAATATTAAATTAGAATATACACTATCAAAATATGGACTTGGTGTATCAAAATATGAACTTGGTGTATCAAAATATTAAATTGCAATATACACTATCAAAATATGGACTTGGTGTATCAAAATATTAACTTGGTATATCAAAATATTAACTTGGTATATCAAAATATTAAATTAGAATATAGAATATCAAAATAGGGACTTGGTGTATCACAATAATGGACTTGGTGTATTAAAATATTAACTTGGTATATCAAAATATTAAATTAGAATATAGAATATCAAAATACGGACTTTGTGTATCAAAATATGGACTTGGTGTATCAAAAATGAACTTGGTATATCAAAATATGGACTTGGTGTATCAAAATATGAACTTGGTATATCAAAATATTAAATTAGAATATACACTATCAAAATATGGACTTGGTGTATCAAAATATTAAATTAGAATATACACTATCAAAATATGGACTTGGTGTATCAAAATATGAACTTGGTGTATCAAAATATTAAATTGCAATATACACTATCAAAATATGGACTTGGTGTATCAAAATATTAACTTGGTATATCATAATATTAACTTGGTATATCAAAATATTAAATTAGAATATAGAATATCAAAATACGGACTTGGTGTATCACAATATAGACTTGGTGTATCAAAATATTAACTTGGTATATCAAAATATTAAATTAGAATATAGAATATCAAAATATGGACTTGGTGTATCAAAATATGGACTTGGTGTATCAAAATATGAACTTGGTATATCAAAATATGGACTTGGTGTATCAAAATATGAACTTGGTATATCAAAATATTAAATTAGAATATACACTATCAAAATATGGACTTGGTGTATCAAAATATTAAATTAGAATATACACTATCAAAATATGGACTTGGTGTATCAAAATATGAACTTGGTGTATCAAAATATTAAATTGCAATATACACTATCAAAATATGGACTTGGTGTATCAAAATATTAAATTAGAATATACACTATCAAAATATGGACTTGGTGTATCAAAATATGAACTTGGTATATCAAAATATTAAATTAGAATATACACTATCAAAATATGGACTTGGTGTATCAAAATATTAACTTGGTATATCAAAATATTAAATTAGAATATAGAATATCAAAATATGGACTTGGTGTATCAAAATATGAACTTGGTGTATCAAAATATTAACTTGGTATATCAAAATATTAAATTAGAATATAGACTATCAAAATATGGACTTGGTGTATCAAAATATGAACTTTGTATATCAAATATTAATTTAGAATATAGAATATCAAAATATGGACTTGGTGTATCAAAATATGAACTTGGTGTATCAATATATTAACTTGTTATATCAAAATATTAAATTAGAATATACACTATCAAAATATGGACTTGGTGTATCAAAATATTAACTTGGTGTATCAAAATATTAACTTGGTGTATCAAAATTTTAACTTGGTGTATCAAAATATTAACTTGGTATATCAAAATTTTGACTTGGTGAATCAAAATATGAACTTGGTATATCAAAACATTGACTTGATGAATCAAAATATGAATTTGGTATATGAAAATATTATATTAGAATATACACTATCAAAATATGGACTTGGTGTATCAAAATATGGAATTTGTGTATCAAAATATTAACTTGGTATATCAAAATATTAAATTAGAATATACACTATCAAAATATGGACTTGGTGTATCAAAATATTAACTTGGTGTATCAAAATATTAACTTGGTATATCAAAATATTAAATTAGAATATACACTATCAAAATATGGACTTGGTGTATCAAAATATGAACTTGGTGTATCAAAATATTAAATTGCAATATACACTATCAAAATATGGACTTGGTGTATCAAAATATTAACTTGGTATATCATAATATTAACTTGGTATATCAAAATATTAAATTAGAATATAGAATATCAAAATACGGACTTGGTGTATCACAATATGGACTTGGTGTATCAAAATATTAACTTGGTATATCAAAATATTAAATTAGAATATAGAATATCAAAATACGGACTTTGTGTATCAAAATATGGACTTGGTGTATCAAAAATGAACTTGGTATATCAAAATATGGACTTGGTGTATCAAAATATGAACTGGTTATAAAGTATATTAAATTTTAGAATATACACTATCAAAACATGGACTTGGTATATCAAAATATTAAATTAGAATATACACTATCAAAATATGGACTTGGTGTATCAAAATATGAACTTGGTGTATCAAAATATTAAATTGCAATATACACTATCAAAATATGGACTTGGTGTATCAAAATATTAAATTAGAATATACACTATCAAAATATGGACTTGGTGTATCAAAATATTAACTTGGTATATCAAAGTACTAAATTAGAATATAGAATATCAAAATATGGACTTGGTGTATCAAAATATGAAATTGGTGTATCAAAATATTAAATTGCAATATACACTATCATAATATGGACTTGGTGTATCAAAATATTAACTTGGTATATCAAAATATTAACTTGGTATATGAAAATATGGACTTGGTGTATCAAAATATGAAGTTGGTACATCAAAATATTAAATTAGAATATAGAATATCAAAATACGGACTTGGTGTATCAAAATCTGGACTTGGTGTATGAAAATATTAACTTGGTATATCAAAATATGGACTTGGTGTATCAAAATATGAACTTGGTATATCAAAATATTGAATTAGAATATACACTATCAAAATATGGACTTGGTGTATCAAAATATTAAATTAGAATATACACTATCAAAATATGGACTTTGTGTATCAAAATATGAACTTGGTGTATCAAAATATTAAATTGCAATATACACTATCAAAATATGGACTTGGTGTATCAAAATATTAACTTGGTATATCAAAATACTAAATTAGAATATAGAATATCAAAATATGGACTTGGTGTATCAAAATATGAACTTGGTGTATCACAATATGAACTTGGTATATCAAAATATTAAATTAGAATATGGACTATCAAAATATGGACTTGGTGTATCAAAATATTAACTTGTTATATCAAAATATTAAATTAGAATATACACTATCAACATATTTACTTGGTGTATCAAAATTTGAACTTGGTGTATCAAAATATTAAATTCCAATATACACTATCAAAATATGGACTTGGTGTATCAAAATATTAACTTGGTATATCAAAATATTAAATTAGAATATAGAATATCAAAATATGGACTTGGTGTATCAAAATATGAACTTAGTGTATCAAATATTAAATTAGAACATAGAATATCAAAATACGGACTTGGCGTATCAAAATATGGACTTGGTGTATCAAAATATTAACTTGGTATATCAAAATATTAAATTAGAATATACACTATCAAAATATGGACTTGGTGTATCAAAATATTAACTTGGTGTATCAAAATATTAACTTGGTGTATCAAAATTTTAACTTGGTGTATCAAAATTTTAACTTGGTATATCAAAATTTTGACTTGGTGAATCAAAATATGAACTTGGTATATCAAAACATTGACTTGATGAATCAAAATATGAATTTGGTATATGAAAATATTATATTAGAATATACACTATCAAAATATGGACTTGGTGTATCAAAATATGGAATTTGTGTATCAAAATATTAACTTGGTATATCAAAATATTAAATTAGAATATACACTATCAAAATATGGACTTGGTGTATCAAAATATTAACTTGGTGTATCAAAATATTAACTTGGTATATCAAAATATTAAATTAGAATATACACTATCAAAATATGGACTTGGTGTATCAAAATATGAACTTGGTGTATCAAAATATTAAATTGCAATATACACTATCAAAATATGGACTTGGTGTATCAAAATATTAACTTGGTATATCATAATATTAACTTGGTATATCAAAATATTAAATTAGAATATAGAATATCAAAATACGGACTTGGTGTATCACAATATGGACTTGGTGTATCAAAATATTAACTTGGTATATCAAAATATTAAATTAGAATATAGAATATCAAAATACGGACTTTGTGTATCAAAATATGGACTTGGTGTATCAAAAATGAACTTGGTATATCAAAATATGGACTTGGTGTATCAAAATATGAACTTGGTATATCAAAATATTAAATTAGAATATACACTATCAAAATATGGACTTGGTGTATCAAAATATTAAATTAGAATATACACTATCAAAATATGGACTTGGTGTATCAAAATATGAACTTGGTGTATCAAAATATTAAATTGCAATATACACTATCAAAATATGGACTTGGTGTATCAAAATATTAAATTAGAATATACACTATCAAAATATGGACTTGGTGTATCAAAATATTAACTTGGTATATCAAAGTACTAAATTAGAATATAGAATATCAAAATATGAACTTGGTGTATCAAAATGTAAGAATTGGTGTATCAAAATATTAAATTGCAATATACACTATCATAATATGGACTTGGTGTATCAAAATATTAACTTGGTATATCAAAATATTAACTTGGTATATGAAAATATGGACTTGGTGTATCAAAATATGAAGTTGGTACATCAAAATATTAAATTAGAATATAGAATATCAAAATACGGACTTGGTGTATCAAAATCTGGACTTGGTGTATGAAAATATTAACTTGGTATATCAAAATATGGACTTGGTGTATCAAAATATGAACTTGGTATATCAAAATATTGAATTAGAATATACACTATCAAAATATGGACTTGGTGTATCAAAATATTAAATTAGAATATACACTATCAAAATATGGACTTTGTGTATCAAAATATGAACTTGGTGTATCAAAATATTAAATTGCAATATACACTATCAAAATATGGACTTGGTGTATCAAAATATTAACTTGGTATATCAAAATACTAAATTAGAATATAGAATATCAAAATATGGACTTGGTGTATCAAAATATGAACTTGGTGTGTCAAAATATGAACTTGGTGTATCAAAATATGAACTTGGTATATCAAATTATTAAATTAGAATATGGACTATCAAAATATGGACTTGGTGTATCAAAATATTAACTTGTTATATCAAAATATTAAATTAGAATATACAATATCAAAATATTTACTTGGTGTATCAAAATTTGTACTTGGTGTATCAAAATATTAAATTCCAATATACACTATCAAAACATGGACTTGGTGTATCAAAATCTTAACTTGGTATATCAAAATATTAACTTGGTAGAGAGATGGTGATTGACTTCAGAAGGAAGGGAATGGCTCCGCAGCCCCTTTGCATTCTGGGTGGAGATGTGGACATGGTTGAGGAGTACAGATACCTGGGTGTAACATCGACAACAGGCTGAACTGGAAAATCAACAGCACTGCTGTTTACAAGAAGGGGATGAGGAGACTATTTCCTGAGGAAGCTGAGATCCTTCAACGTGTGCAGCAGAATGTTGGAGATGTTCTACCAGTCTGTTGTGGCCAGCGCTCTGTCTCCTCCGCCATCTGCTGGGGCAGCAGCATCGGAGCCAGCGTCCTCTGCTCCGACAGCTTCGATGTCGCACGGACCGCTACAGGAAATCTTTTCTACCACAGGCAATTCAACTTTTTAACACTTCATCACTGAGTGTGAGATAAGACTCATATACATCACAACTGCACTGAATGCACCTTGCACAACCTTGCACAATAGGTTTATCTACAGCCTATCTTTACTAGGGAAACAGTTGTACATTTTTACTCCCCAACTTGTATCTATATCTGTTGAATCACTACTACTACAGTAGTAACTGTATATATTTTAAATATTGCTCGTGTAGTATTCAATTATTATTTAATGTACATTGTTTCCTATTATTTAATGTATACTCTGTATGTGTGCTGTGTGTCTGATATTTTTGCTGCTGCAACACCATTATTTCCCATTTTTTGGGATCAATAAAAAAAATCTAATCTATCTAATCTAATCTAATCATAATGCACAGAGTAGCAGATGTAAACTGTCAAGATCATGTCCTCCACCAGTTAAAAGGTTAGCTGGTAATGCAGGCTCTCAGGTCACACACTGAAAAAATGGGAAATAGCAGGTCTTTGAATTTGGGATAATGAACAGTCTGGGAGGCACCTGTATAGAATTCAAGGAAAAGTGGGGAAGAACAGGAATACATACAGAAGTAAGCAAGAAGAAGACATGGTGTCCAGAATGAGGCTAGGACATACAGGATTATATGGAACATTATTGATAATGAAAAAGCATGTTGATGGAATGTGTGAATGTTGCAAAAGTCAAGAGACAATACAGCATGTAATAATGTATTGTCCTAAATATCATCAAGCCAGACAAAGATTGATTTCACAACTTGGTGAAAACCAGATGACATTACATTTACATGATATACTGCAAAAAGGATCTGGTGAAATTTGTTTTAATTTTTTGTTTTCTTTTTTGAAGATAACTGGGTTATTTATAAGGATTTAAGAAAGTGTAGGTTGACCTCTTGAACCACAATCCAGTCCAGATGGTGGCGGTAATGCTCCAAAAGCTGGTTGCCAACCCCCATTAAAACATCACAAGAAGAAGAAGAAGAAGAAGAAGAAGAAGAAGAAGAAGAAGAAGAAGAAGAAGAAAGTGTAGGTGGCACTTCCCGGGCACTGCCAACCGTTTATTAGTGGTGGGCAGATCGAGGCTTCGTGAAACAATGAAACAATTGAAGCAAATGTGCCATATTGTGTCGAGGCTTCGAAACAATCCGACACCCATCTCAGCGATGACACCTAGTGGTCACTTGCAGGTGTTGATCTGAAAAAAAATATACATATTATTGTATTTTTCTAATATGTGAAGCTTGTAAGGCTTGTAGGCTCCTCACTGTGCATAATGTTATTTTGTTCATGAAAAATGAATATTAATAAAAGAAATCAAGCCACAATGTCTCACTTTTTTATAGATTTTTATTCAAAAATATTAATTTCTCTGCTGTGGAAGGACTTAGCCTACTTCTTTTTTTTACAGATAATGTCTCCAACCTTTGAAAAAATCCTCTCACAAGGGACACTTGTTGCTGGCATTAAAAAAGATATTTTTTAGCAAGGACATACAAATGAGGAAAGATTACTGCTCTCTCTTTCCAGTAAGTTAGGGGATCATGAGTTCTGGGCAAAAGCGCATTTTTTCTCTTCCACTGTGGCATCAGCTGTAGCATTGTGTATCATCTTGGTTTCATCATCAAAACGTTCCCATAAACTGTCCTGTGTTTCTACTGGTGTTGATGTTGATTATGATGGGCCTGATGTTGACATTTGTGGCTCTGAATGAAAATGAAAACGGAGCTTCCATTTCTATCTATCTATCTATCTATCTATCTATCTATCTATCTATCTATCTATCTATCTATCTATCTATTAATGTGTCACTGTAGGTATACTCTGTCTCTTTAGCCTATCAGTCAATGTGTAAATTTAAATGTAAGCCTAAATATAACCAAACAAATCGCACTATAAATGTCACTATATCACCAAAAATCCGCTATCTCAAAATCAAACTCCTCTCACAAAAACCCAAGAGATTGTGTGGTCTGTTCCAGACCCTGTCAATCAAACTCTGATTCGGCGGACAATGCCACCTGTCGAAACACTTGTGAAACACTCCGAAGCTTCATTTAGCCGTAGTCACGTGACATGGGTGTTTTGAATCACGCTTCGGATCAGTGTTTCGAAACATCTGCGCTTCGGGATCTCAACAAAGCTTCGGAACGTCAGTTTCGCGTCAGCCATCCCTACCGTTTATATATTGTCTATGCTGCCAATACAGTCAAACTGTTTCAACGAGGACATCGCCAAAACAAGAAGAATGTGAAGAAGAATGTTCAGTAGCCTATGTGTTGACTGCGTGCAGGATTACTACAGCAGCCACGTGTCGTCTCCTTCACGAAAAAGTATGTGTGTGTGTGTGTGTGTGTGTGTGTGTGTGTGTGTGTGTGTGTGTGTGTGTGTGTGTGTGTGTGTGTTGTGTGTCGGTTATATCGGGGAGGGTGCTGATGAAAAAGTGTTGTCTGGTTTCACATGCTGGTTTCCGGTAGCATGTTCAGATGCCGTGGCAACATATGGCGTCATAAACATTTTACTGCCTGTTTCCTTGCGACATCACTCAAATCAAAACTATACTGAACTGAAAATCTGAGCCCTACATTACTATAACGTACAGCGGGAAAAATGTGTTTTAAAAGTAATTAGGATGATCCGTGTCGCGCTGGATTCGAACCTCCCTCAGCAAAAATAAAAACTCAGGAGTCCACTTCACCATCCACTACACGATCCCATTTATCACACCAGCTTCCAGGACATGACTTTGTTTTTTCTTTTTCGTCAGTAGGCCAGGAATCACTGTTTATCTGAGTACTCCGAAACAACAGGTTACCTTGATTTAGGCTTAAAAACATAACTATATCATGCACTCCAACCTTCTGCTACACCTCTGCGCTGCCCACGTGCAAGGATTCATCATAAATTATAGCAGGCAGCACACGGATTCTGAAACAATGGGTCTAAAACAACTGGTTACCCTGGGCTGGAAACGTGATCTCAAAGCTCTCAAACAGCTACAATAACAAGTTCCTTGGATTTATGATATGAAAAGAAGTGATATTTCTATTGACATGGCTCATATGCCTACATCTACGTTTCCAAAGTTATACAACGCCATATGACAGAAGACAAAATATTTAACCCAATAAAGGATTTGCTGCTTTTTATTTTATGACATTAAACCTTACCATGTTCGCCAATATTCCCACACACCGTATTCCAACCTCATTTATCTTGCAATCACGTAACACACGGAGCTTGTTCTGAATTGGTTCGAAACAACTTGCAACGATGCACTCTTAAGACGAGTGTTGAAAACAACGTTCACCTTTCATCTTAAATCCAATTTCAAAACTGATCTTCTGATATCCGGGTGCATAGGTGACATAGAGCCTATAGGCTACAACGAAAACAATTCAAAGGTTGGGTGCAAACTATTTTCAAATTTCTTAAACAGAACTTTGTATTGTAGGGGTTTCAAATACGTAGTTATCTTCCGTCGTAAACATAACGTTGTAGGCTATTGGAAACGTAGCTGTAGGCATTTAAGCCATGTCAATAGAAATATCGCTTCTTTTCATAAATCCAAGGAACTTGTTATTGTAGCTGTTTGAGAGCTTCGAGATCACGTTTCCAGCCCAGGGTAACCAGTTGTTTTAGAACCATTGTTTCAGAATCAGTGTGCTGCCTGCTATAATTTATGATGAATCCTTGCACATGGGCAGCGCAGAGGTGTAGCAGAAGGTTGGAGTGCATGATATAGTTATGTTTTTAAGCCTAAATCAAGGTAACCTGTTTCGGAGTACTCAGATAAACAGTGATTCCTGGCCTACTGACGGAAAAGAAAAAACAAAGTCATGTCCTGGAAGCTGATGTGATAAATGGGATAGTGTAGTGGGTGGTGAAGAGGACTGTTGAGTTTTTATTTTTGCTGAGGGAGGTTCGAATCCAGCGCGACACGGATCATCCTAATTACTTTTAAAACACATTTTTCCCGCTGTACTAGTATAGTATAGTATATAGTAATGTAGGGCTCAGATTTTCAGTTCAGTGTAGTTTTGATTTGAGTTGCGACATGCAAAGGCCAGTAAAATGTTTATGAATATGTAGCGAATCTGTTGACGTGGGTACGTTGATAGGTTTACACGGCATCTGGACAGGCTCGGAAACCAGTAGGTGGAAAAACCAGAAGGCACATAACACCGGCAACTAACGTTAGCGCAGTGTATACCATTAATGGGAACTCTTTGTTTATCATGTAATTTTCCTAAATGCCTCTCCACTCCTGCACACTAAGTTTTCATATAAATGAAGCAGCGTTTTTATGGTTGGACTCAAACTGGATTTTTAGCTTGCCTTTGTGTCTTTGTTGTGTGCTTTATTTTGTGTGGTCTTTTAATTATTGAGCCAATGTGCTTGGTTCACCTCACTGATTCAAAATTTTTTCTTTCATAGGATCCTATTTGAACAGCATACACAATAAAAGGCTCTATAGTGGTAAGTGCTGTCATATTTCCCTTTTCTTTGTATATTTTCTAAAATAATTGAAAGTTACAGATGGAAACATTTATTTGTTTCTCAATTGTTTATAAATGAAAATGGACCTACTCTCACAGACATTGCCATTTTAAACAAGCTTTTAACAGTATCATAAACATTAAAACACCAACTGGTTGTTTAGTGTTATTTCTTATGACGGTGTTTTTGAAAAACATGATTTTAGAATTGTGGAAAGGTTATGTAAAATGGTAAAATATTTTACATACCACAATTTATTGGCAAGAACGGCATACAAATTGTAAGGCCCTACGTCTATTTATTTTTCATCTTTCTCCTACTATATTATGGAGGAAATATTTATTCATAATTCAAATTGAAAGTCCAAAGAGAAAACAAAGCAAGATCAAATTAAAAATATAATTTTTTTTTTATTTTCCATTTGGCTTTGGCTTTTGAATTTAATATTTGGCTTTTGAATTTGAATTTAACATTGGCTTTTAATTTTCATTTAATATTTGGCTTTTGAATTTGAATTTAACATTGGTTTTTAATTTTCATTTAATATTTGGCATTTGAATTTAACATTGGCTTTTAATTTTCATTTAATATTTGGCTTTTGAATTTGGATCTAACATTGGCTTTTAATTTTCATTTAATATTTGGTATTTTAATTTAACATTGGCTTTTAATTTTCATTTAATATCTGGCTTTTGAATTTTAATTTAACATTGGCTTTTAATTTTCATTTAAAATTTGGCTTCTGAATTTTAATTTAACATTGGCTTTTAATTTTCATTTAATATTTGGCATTTCAATTTCCATTTAACATTGCCTTTTCGTTTGGACTTGACACATGTCAATGTAAATGAGGAGGTGTGGCCCAAAGGCTGGTGGGAGGGTCTGAAACGAAAGGGGTGCAGAGGCACCTTATGAACAGCAGGCGGAGCTTACTGCTGGGGAGCATCTGTCTGCAGCTTCAGGCTTGATGGCCTCTTATTTCACATGATAGAAAATGATGATGTAGGCTAAACACAAACGACATTTCATGCAACAACAGTGAAGTTTTCATGTAGTTACTATAATTGGGCCCGTGTTAGTGAGGACTAGATTAGGACTGTATTTAAAGCTGATTCTGGTTCCCAACTTCGCCCCAGGTGTGTCTGTTTAAAACACGGACTCAGACAACTTCTCTCTTTTGATGTTTTATTTAATTAAGCAACAGTAGAAACATGGGTGTGGGTAGCTCTGCGACGTGTGTTTGTGTGTGGTCAGATTTCGAGGACGCATAAACACACAAACAAACACACACAATCTCAACCGGATAGTCATCGTCCGAACCGGCAACTCCTCTCCTTTTTTTTTCTCACTTTTTCTCCGAAAGTGGTGCGCGTGTGTGGTGTGGGGTCCGCGCTATTCTCCAACTTGTAGGCTACTCGCAACAATCACTCCTGATTGACGGCCTTTTGTACAACCCATGTACTTTTTCAGACTTCCAGCTGTCAGCGGTGTCTGTAAGCATCACTGGCTGGCCAGCAGGGAGGCAATCCCGGCCACCACCAGCTGGCTGTCCCGTCAGACTGAAGCTTCTGACAATATCGGAGAAAATGTGCAGTTGGCCATCAACGTTTGTAAAACTGCCCATATTCAAACTCTACACAGTTAATTTATCGCATAAAAAAGTCTCAGAAGTGAATTTAGTGGTGAAAAAGCAGATGAAAATTGTAAAAAGTTTCCAGTTGTTTGCTGCTGCTACCTACTGCAAACTCCCGATCTAGATTATAGAATCGATTGCTTTTTTTATAATTTCCATCTGCTTTTTCACCACTAAATTCACTTCTGAGACTTTTTATGCGATAAATTAACTGTGTAGTGTTTGAATATGGGCAATTTTACAAACGTTGATGGCCAACTGCACATTTTCTCCGATGTTGTCAGAATGAAATGTCGTTTGTGTTTAGCCTACATCATCATTTTCTATCATGTGAAATAAGAGGCCATCAAGCCTGAAGCTGCAGACAGATGCTCCCCAGCAGTAAGCTCCCCCTGCTGTTCATAAGGTGCCTCTGCACCCCTTTCGTTTCAGACCCTCCCACCAGCCTTTGGGCCACGCATCCTCATTTACATTGACATGTGTCAAGTCCAAACGAAAATATTAATATATGCCAAATATTAAATGAAAATTAAAAGCCAATGTTAAATTCAAATTGAAAAGCCAAATATTAAATTCAAAAGCCAAAGCCAAATGGAAAATTAAAAAGAAAAAATAATATTTTTAATTTGATCTTGCTTTGTTTTCTCTTTGGACTTTCAATTTCTCTTTGGACTTTCAATTTGAATTATGAATAAATATTTCCTCAAAACTATATTCATCTTTTTGTCTCAGTTTTAACCTTTCCTCTATTTATTTTCTTATTTATCTTCATGTTTGTATCTTTTTTTGTCTTTACTGTCAATCTCTTTCCCATGTGATTTGGAGTTGACAGCAAGGCTAGTACCTTTGTAGTAACCAAGTTGTAATATTCTTAGAGAAATATGTACCCATATGATGGTGTACACCAGTAATTGACTTCAAAGTGTAGTGTGTTTTAAAAAAATAAAAAATAAAAATGCAATCCACATGTTTACTACAGTTAATAATAATTAAATAATCTAAGTACTACTAAGTGTGGTAAAGCCACATATTTGTTTTTATATTTCTGCAATCTGCACTTTAGTTTGTGTGATTTGTTTCTGACTTTCATATGAATGTTTACACCAGGCTTGGTCAGTGCTCAATATACTACTGTGATTGAAGTAGTTAAATAAAAGATGTCATTCATATAAATTCAGGCATTACCTAATTTCATCATCACATAGCCTACAGGCCTGGCCTCCAGGAAAGAACAGTTTGTTTAATCTATCTAATCTTGTGTTGTTCATACTATACAAGGATGTATTACTTGTCTTTGTTGAATAATACAGAAGACAAAGAGCTTAAAAAATAATTGCATATTAAATTGCAATCACAATATTTGTGGAAAAAAATCGCAATTAGATTATTTTCTAAAATCGTTAGCCCTACTTACTACTCCCTTATGATTTAATACTTGTGTATTTGTTTCTCGATTGGTCTTATTGACTGCCCTTTTGTTTTTGTTTTTTTTTGTTTTTTTAATAGGGCATGGATATAGACGCCATTGAAGACACCAGTGTTGGGATTTATGTTCTTAAAGAACATGCTTCAAGTGATGAACCAGGGGACATCTGCTGGCCTTCGTTATACCTTTTGAGGTAATCCAAAAGATTTGCATGGAACTTGATGGAGGGAAACTTTCCAACAAAGCACCTGCTCTAAAAAAACAGGCTCTTCCAGTGAAAGGGCCAGAGAGACTGCGCCGTCAACCAAACAGCGTAGTTGTCCCTAAAGGCATCGTTGGTATGGCTGTACCCTTTGGACTAGTTTTTTTTTTTGTTTGAATTAACTGGACAGGATTTGCGTGGAGCTGCATGGAAATAACCTTTTGCAAACCAAGCAAAAGTTTTCTCTCTAGAAAACAGACTCCTTCATTAAAGACTGAGCTGTCAGCGATAAACCAACAGGCATCTTTGGTACTGCTATACCAGATGGAATTTTTTTTTTTATACAGGGTTAACATTTTGTGTCATTTGAAAAACTACTTTGAAAACAGAGTGAACAATTTAAAGGGTAACTTCGGGTTTTTCAACCTGGACCCTATGTTCCTCTGTTCTTGTAACTGATGGGAACAACAATCTTCGGCATTGGTCCAGTATAAAGCGAGTCACAATAACAAGTTTTGCTGGATGATAAATTGCCCCAGAAATGATTGGGATAAACCATAATATTGTCGTCCTGAGACCATTTTCATCTAATATAATGATAATGTCATAATAATGCAGGTACACTTTTTCAAAGAACAATAAACTTTTATTTCTAAGGAATTTTTAACACTGGAACTGGAAGATATTTTAAATATCCACAATATGTCTTTGATCTCCTTTAGTAGGCTATGTTGTCTTTCACGCTGTTGTACAGTTGTGGAATTGCCGTTTGTGACACGTATGTTCTCCCAGGCAATTGGTACTGACGTCAAATGTTTGCATTATTCCTCGAGTGTTTGTGCGATAGACTGCAGACTCTGTACTACCGTTAACAATTATTTATTAAAAACTAAATATTAAATTTAAATAATATATAATTAATAAATTATATCTATCTATATCTTTGTGGTTATCTGCCACATGGCGAGTAAATGTTTGTACCAACATAGTTCTGTTTTTCATTCTTCATTTTGGTGAAGGTGCAGCTACTTTCTTCTGCTCCTCTGCAGGTCGGTATTGTGCGATTAATCATTCTTCATTTTGGTGAAGGTGCAGCTACTTTCTTCTGCTCCTCTGCAGGTCGGTATTGTGCGATTAATTGATATATTTATCTCAGCAGGCCTAAAAGTGAGATCGCTTCAGTCAGCAGCTGTCAAACAAGCTTGAATGTAAATTATAGGACAATTGCGCACCTTCAGTTTATGGCCAAGTGCTACTTGTCATACAACATTACAGATTTTTGTTAAAGAGTAAGATCCTTTTTGTTTAACATGAAACAGCCCGAAATCACCATCACCAAACCCACCAGACTTAAAGTACTGTTTAGGATCTTACTGTTTAACAAAAAGGTCTATCTCTGTAGGGATCATTTCCATAATGTTGTCAGACACTTAGAATAATAATCTGAGTCTGTCAGCAGCAACAACAGAACTTTTAGTGGACACTAACTAACCATGCACAGTTGCCCTATATAACATTGCAGCCCGGTTCACATCGACCAATTTTCAAAGATTCACAAAAAAAAATTGGAAAATAGGGTCTGGTTTGTTTCGATGCGCTGGATTCAACCAATCATCTAACTTCCACCTACCAATGAAACGAGTTCTTGCCAATCAGATGCAAAGTAGGGCGGGTCTTTGCCGAAATGTGAGAGTGCGGTGCCCATAGAACAAGTGCCGGTGTGGTCTCCGTGGTAACGTGGCTAAAAAAAATGGAGGCAAATTTATCAAACTTGGAGCATGTAGATACAGGAAGCTTTAGTTGAGAAAGTAGTTAAAAGAAATGGCGCTGGGCATGAATAGAGGACAAGAGGAAAAGAGTGGAGACGGGAAGCTGTTTAGCACTTGGTGCCTCAAACTGAGGGAGCCTGGTGCTTGCTTCTGCAGCGCATGTTGAAGGAAGACACCGTACGACAGTAGCGGTAAGCCAGGGCTTGCTAGCTAGTCATTAGATGCTAGTCACAAAGCTCTGTCATACGAGTACGTTACCGGCAACGGCCACTACCGTTGTAACTGTTCGTTTACTGACCGACCGTGATACAAACAATACGTGTGTGCACGTTCATAGCGGAACATGATTTGTCATTAACGATGGCCACTGTTTAAAAGCTATCTGAAGCCCAAACTGCCTTGATAAAGCTGTCTGTTTGGAATCAGCATGGCAGTTATTTAAACATAACGGAGTTTAGACGTCTAGCTATATGAAACGTTTTTAATAAATGTACATGACAACTAATCTATAAATTCACTTTTTTGATGATGACTTGGCCAAAGTAGTAAAGTTTAGTTTTCACAATGATTCATTGTAGGATTATGATATTATGGCAATATATAAATCCACATTGACTCTTTATTTAACATATGGTTGGAAGAAGTAAAAATGTATCTTTTTTTTTTTTTTAATTATGACTTTTATTATTGTGTAATGTCAGAAGGACTTTAACTGTTTTGCCAGTCAAATTAACTTTAATGAGTGCATATTGAAATATTACACTGTTGGTTGGCAAAAAATGCATCTCAAAATGCATCAGATTGATGCTTTAAATATGGAATATTTAAAATTTTCTTCCGGGGGAGCATGCCCCCGACCCCCTAGAGGGGTTATATCCTTCTCACTTTCACTTTAACAAATCATGTTAGATTTAGAGACCCACTAACCCAGGGACAAGATGAAATTGCCTTAAAGTTACATAATACCTTTACATAGTACTAGCTTTAAGAAATCAAGTTGCAGTTACAGTCTAAAATCAGGTATCCTGAACATGATTAAATTACTTCACATTACACAATAAATTCATGTTACTGTAATGGAAAAATAATATGTTAAATTAACACAATTTTAATAGACAGCCTGATGTGAATACAATATGTTGGTTTGACAAGAAATAAGTAATATAGAGAAAGGGGGGAAAAAAAGTATTTCAGTTAACCACATTCTGATCATGTGGGACCAATGTACACATTAAAATCACGTGAATTCAAAAGACTTTTTTTTTTTTTCAGTGCAGAAGTCATCCTGTGGATACTGAATCTTTCCTGATGCTACTGTGTTGTCTTCAGAACATTGCTTGGCAGAAGAATGACAGCTGTCCCACAATACCTTCATCCTGATGGTTTCTCATACTGGGAGGAGAGTCTTGTGGGTCCAGGTAAACCTCTTCAAACAGGTGCTTCAGGATAGAATCTGATCTGTCAGAGCTGTAAAACCTGGCAGATTCAGTGATTAAACTATCATTTTGTATCAGGATGTTTATCAAGACATACATTTTGTCTTGAAGAGAAGCATATATTTAACCCAGTGTGTGGCAATTACTGTACTAATAAACATGGTTACAATATGTCAAGCAAATGTTAAATTTGTATTCTTTATAGTTTAACTTGCAACATTATCTGAAATCTGTAGTTATGGCAACATGATAAATCCATTCTTATTCTGATATCTTGAGGTGAGAGAGACTCCTTTTGAAAAAGGCCTACTTTGGAAGCTTATAAATCCCTGTTATGGACAAGCATGACATGGTTGGTACCAATGGATTCCTTATATCGTCTAGTTTCATATGATACCAAATATATTCACTAGCGTTTACAACTGGGCCCACTAAAAGACAGTAATATCGCTGACGGTTTTAAGCATCGCCTAACAACATTTCAGACTGCCAACTCCATATCAAGACCAGGCAAAGCCCATGTTACAGGGCTGACTTTAACAAGCTTAGTTAGCATCACTGTTCAAAGTGTACAAGAACGTTATGGATTAAATGTCATCTCAAAGGTAAAACACGTCTTTAGAGACTGTTCTAACAATTTACAACGTTCTTCCAACTCCGCAATCCTTGCCTCTCTTTTTCTTCAAATTGACCGTACAGGAAGATGTGAAATCTCTAATAAATCCTTTAGTGGCTTGCCAATGTACGCCGGGTCTGAAACTGAGTCAGTATTGATTGAAATAAACTCTGCCAGCTTGGCTCTAAACTCTGTATCAAAAGCTGTGTTTTGGAGAAGGTAATTGTTAAATTGCCATCTCCTAGATCTTTCTCCTAACATATCACAACGGAATGTGGTTAACCGTGCATTGTGATCAGACAGAATTGCTGGTTCTATTGCTATCGTGTGTAACATTGCCTTAAGCTCACTGGAGCACAAAATATAATCAATGTGGGAATGGGTGAGGTGACGTGTGGAAAAGAAGGTGTAATCCTTGCTAGTAGGATTGTGCATCCTCCACAACTGCTTTAAGCATGTCCGATATGTGTTTTTGGGCTTTCGTGTGATTGACCCCTGATCTATCCTGGTTTAAATCTAGTACTGCATTCATGTCTCCCCCTATAATTAGTGAATATTCATTTAGAGAGAGCAATTCATTGGTTAGGCTAGGGAAGAAACTTTCATCATATGTAGCCGGTGCATATACCGAGACAAAGGCTATTTTCCTACTCCTTATCGTGGTACTAATACAAGATATCCTGCCTGAAAAGTCTTTACTGCTTTTGTCTACGGTAAGTGCGGATGTCCGCGACAGCAACATGATGGATCCCTTGGTTTTGGTGTCGTCACCAGATGAGGCAGCAAACTTAAAGTATTTATTTTGTAGATGATTTACGTCTCTTTTTCCGGAAGTGTGACTCTTGTATAAGTGCCACGTCTATGTTTTTCCTTCTTAAATAATCCAGGAATTTAGCTTGTTTGAAATGGCCCGTTTAGCCCCCTGATGTTAACTGAAAGGATTGAAAGCTCAGCCATCTTCAAAATTGAAACGCATACGTGTCTCTAGTACCCTACCGGTCAAATCTGTAGTAAAGGTTGAACTGTCTGAGCAAGGTGTGACAAAAACCTAAAAAGTAAAATAAATCCCCTAACCCCCTCCCCTATTTGTAAGATGCGTGACCACATCAAACACAGTTTGCACAAAACCCAGTAAAAACTACACCTCCTGTCTTAAGTCACAGGTTGATTGAAATAGGTCTAGTGAATTCTTATGTTAAACATGAACAATATTGTAAACCCCTTCAAACAATTTCTGGCATAAGCTTTGTGATAAACAGACCAATCTAGTTGGAGCAATAAGCAGACTATGAGCTGAACAGACTGTATCCCTAATGTTCTTTCAGTCTAGCTTAATTGTTAACAAACATAAACTGTAACTGACCAGCCAGCATTTATCATGTATTTTCAGTCTGGTTAAGTGTCCCTTTAAAGCTTAGTTACGAAACTTACATAGCGCATTAGCTGGTTGAGCCATCACATCAGCAGCATTAGCACGAAGGCTACTTCCACAATGTGTGTTCACCAACTCCTTCTTGTCGGTAATTGGCTGGAACACTGTTTGTTATAGTTCGTTGTGCAGGTTGGCGCAGTTTGTTTTTGTTGCCGTTTGTGGAGCCTGGGCTGTCTACAGAGACCGCATTTTTTTACAGTGTGTTCAGGGGACAGGCTTCTAGCGGATAGTGAGGAGATGTTTGTTGTATGTGACAAAAAATGTTGTAGCCTAAAAAACAACGTCAAATCACTTAGACACCTTTAAGTGTCCTCAAAAATATAGATTGTAGACTGAGTAGCCAACATTCATCATTCCTTACAATCATTCCAACGGTTGGTTTCAAAACTTACACACAGCGTCCTCCAGTCAGACTCGGTACAGTGGTCCAAATACCGTTAGTCCACAGGTGCTGAGTCCTCCAGTCGTGGCCCCCACCATTAAATCAAAGTCCCACGGTCGTTCTCCGGTTCCCAGGGCAGCACGGCAGATGAACGAGTCCGAGTGGCGTTCAGCATGCTGTGCCAGCTCGTGTTGTATACCTTCAGGCAGCCAAAGCCACTGGATCTTGAGTGTGACGCAGTCAGATTGGTCCGGCTCACATACAAAGCATGGTGATGCTTTCCTGATGTGTTGCTTCTAGGCATTAATTTCGGCCAGCACTCCCTTCACTGATTTAAGCACACTTAGCTGCTTCTCCAAGACCCGGTCAATTAATTCCTCCATATTAGAGAACGTGTTCACATTAGCCACCACTGCATTAGCTGCAAACATGCTAGCGAATTTCTCCAAACGAGTAGACAGTCCAGTCGACAACGAGACCCGCTCTTTCATGCCTGCAGGCGTTTCACCGAGTTACCGTGACAACAGACAAAACGATTTGGCATCAAAGAAAAAGTAATAGACCTGGTTATTTAATGAAATATGGAGGCGAGTGTAGGAGGTCAGTTTCTCGCAAGCATAGCGGCTGCTGGTCACGTGCTTCTCCCTTTGAGATGTTTTCTTACAAAAAGACTATGAAAGCCATGACCAAAATAATCATACATTCGGGCATAGTGTTAATTATGGATGCTTAAAATAAGTTATTTAATTTTTTGCTGGGGACCCCATGGAACCCCCTCCAGGACCCCACTTTGAGAACCATTGCTGTAGACCACTAATGTTGATGAATGGTGAAGGAAGATTGATTCAAAGTAGTGAGTGATAAAGAGTGCACTGTAAAACATTTTCAAAATAATTTTTCTTATTATTTCGGAGGGGTTAGGCACATTTTGGGCAGGGATGGACTGGGACAAAAAATTGGCCCTGGCATTTTTGGCCCAGGCGGCCCACACCCACCGTGATTGGTCAGACACATTCCCTGCAGACAGTCCTCTTAAAATATGCGTGCATTCTATGATATGAGTTGCCTAGTGTTCTGCGTTCATGTGATCGTTTTGGATCCTTCAAGAGAGGTCTTAAGACTTATCTGTTGATCTTACACTTAAATAATGAATTAATTCTTAGAGTTATGATTTGTATATTTATGGTATTTTTGTTATTTTTTATTATTGATATTTTATATTGTATTGTCATTATTGTTTTTATTACTATTTTTCTGGACAAAATTGTCTGCTAAATACAATAACCATAACCCTTCTCAAAAGCTACAATAAATAAGAGAGTAGTATATGCCCTGGAAAAGAGTTAATTTAGCAATTCAAGGAACACTGATGCTTGTATCAACACTGATTTTGTAGATCACACAGACTTTTCAGCTACCCAACAGACTAACCGCTAGCATTTTCAATGTAAGCTTAACAGTTAGGTTACCTAGCCACTAACTTTAATGTTACAGCCAAAGTGCTTGTTATGGTTATGACGTGAGGCGCACATAACACACACACACACACACACACACACACACACACACACACACACACACACACACACACCCTCTCCCTTCCTGAGAGTCCCTGTTAATTTGCCTACTCCTTACCACATCATCATCTACTCTCTCTTCCATTTTTTCCTCACTCGCTCCCACTCGCTCTGCACCTCCCTTGCGCTTTGGTGGTCGTGTCTCAGGGCCGTAGAGGGATTCGTAAATTTGCGGCCCGGAGTGGGGAAGGGGGTTCCTGGATTTGATTGGGTCAGGCCAGTGTCAATAAAGAAAATTAACCAATGGGCCGCTGTGAGTTCTTTATGGGCCAGCGCGGCCAAAAAAAAACAAACAAAAAAAAGGCCAATTTATCGGCGATTCGGCCCAAAAGTGCGTCGGCCCACCGGGAAAATGCCCGGTATGCCAGATGGCCAGTCCAGCCCTGATTTTGGGGTAGCTTCAGCCCCCCTAAAATAGGCCGACGTCCCTGCTGCCCACTCTGGAGTTCTGGGCTCATGGCTGGTGCTTGGTACTGGCTCTTTTACTGTTAGCAGCAAACTGGACTAGTGACTGCTGCTGAGGTACAAAGAAAAGTTTGATTCATAAACATGAATGGTGTTTTGCAGGCAACGTTGTATTATGTTTTACATGACCGTTAGCATCTTGCACTGCTCTTAACTAGCTTATTCTACTTATCGTCTTAATTTGGCGTTTTTGGTTTTAATTAAACATGTTGCTCAGATCATCAGGCTGCGTCATTTTCTAGATCTTTCCTTTTTTAGTGATTGTCTTTTCAGTGTCGCCGTTGTGCTTTATTATTATCCATTTTTATAGCTTCTATTTGCTCTCATGTCGCATCCTTCTACAAGCACCACTGACTGAAGTGTATAAATGAGTGACGTGACAGTTTTTTTTGAGCAAGGTGCTGCTGTAGAAGGAGTCAAAACATAAATATGTCGTCATTAACTAAGCTGCACTCTAGAGTGGGCTGCGAGAAAAATATAATACAAATAATAATAAAAAAAAGAGTGGACTGCAGGCAACATCATTTTGTGGCTTTGCACGGAATTCTGTGAGAGGGACCAGCCTGGTCTCACAGAACTGTTAACAGCGCATTATGTGTGTGAAAATTACGTGACCACAACGGAAAACAATGCCAATGTAAAGTCAATGAGAAGATGACGTAGCATTAAGAGTTAAGAAATTCTAAAAGACGTGATCGTTTGATTTCTGAGGAGGAAGGAGAGGCTGGGGTCGAATTGAAAGTTAAGCAATTGTTAAGTTAAGGTTTAATGAACAACACGATGAAAACGTCATGACAAAAACAAATGTTACACTGCAGCTGACAGTGGACTGAAATCATGCTTCTCCTTGTGGAGTCGCATAAAAACAGTCCTGAATCATTCTCAGGATCACACATTTATTCCCTACACCTGGGTGTTTCCTCAAATTAAATCTTTCCCTATTGGTCAGATGTCTCTCAAAAGAAAAGGTGTAAATTCCCAATCCACGTGTCTTGAGGCCACACCTGGTCACAGGATCTTACCAAGGCGGTGTCAATTGTTTCTAAACTACAGAAATACTCATTCTTTGTCTTAATCAAGTCTGGCTCAACAGGGGATGACTCTCAAAGTTGTTTAAACAATAAGTCTTCTAGAGCTTCTACCTTCATGCTAAATAACAGACCTGACCTAATTAATTATTTAGAAGCTAGGTTTGGGGTGAGCCAGTCAAATGCTGATTAGGTGTAGTGTGATGCAATTGGTATTGATTAAGTGTTTTTTTCTAGCTATAGTGTTCATTTAACTAAAAGTATATTTTTATTAGACATCACCAATGGTTTAACTTTTTACAACCTAACCATTGCGAAGTATGTAAGGCCAAAATTGCGTGTGGTTGAGGTGGTGGATGGGTCAAACACAGAACTTTCACCCAGGAGACCAGGGTTCGTGTCCTGCATGTCACATTTCCTAAAGTCACTTTCTTCTTTTCCGTGGAGATGCATGTTACCGGCGGCTGCTATGGTTGCAATAGACTGAGCTCCTATACTCGCCTCCGTATTTCATTAAATAACCAGGTCTATTACTTTTTCTTTGACGCCAAATCATTTTGTCTGTTGTCACGGTGACTGTGAAACGTCTCTAGGCACGAAAGAGCGGGTCTCGTTGTCGCCTGGGCTGTCTTCTTGTTCGGAGAAGTTTGCTAGCATGTCTGCGGTTAATGGAGTGGTGGCTAGCGGAGAAGCTAATGTGAACACGCTCTCTAATATGGAGGAATTAATTGACCAGGTCTTGGAGAAGCAGCTAAGTGTGGTTAAATCAGTGATCTACAGCGCGGTGAAGGGCTGGCCGAAATTAATGCCTCGAAGCAACATATCGCAGAACCTGAGATTCAGGAAAGCATGACTGTAAGCCGGACCAGTCTGACTGCGTCACACTCAAGATCCAGCAGCTTCGGCTGCCTGAAGAGATACAACACGAGCTGGCACTGCACGCTGAACACAACTCTGACTCTTTGACATTTGCCGTGCTGCCCTGGGAACGACCTGCAGGGGGAGAAGGTTCGCCTTCGCTCCGGCTGCGGAACCGGGTATGTTCTGGCTGGAAATGCTACATGCATGGATTATCCCCTGCCGGAAGGAACCGGAGTGCGACCTGGGGACTCTGATTCGATACCGGGAGCCGCGACTGGAGGACTTGGCACCCGTGGACTAACGGTATTTGGGCCACTGTACCGAGTTTGACTGGTGGACGTTGTGTGTATGTTTTGAAACCAAACGTTGGAGCGACATCTAACCAGACTGTAAGGAATGGTGAATGCTGGCTACTCAGTCTACAATCTATAATTTTGAGGACACTTAATCGGGCGGAAAAAAAGAAACATGAATCCTGAGGATGCGCTATGTAAGAGACTGTTCGTTATTTATTTCAGGGGCCACCGGAGGAGTTTTGGGACCTTTAGCCAAAATAGACATGACCCTCGCCAGTAATAATTTTGGGTGAGGCTATTTGCACCCCTTGTACAATTAGCAGTGTATGCTATTTGTACCCTGGTGCAATTAGAAATGAATGCTATTCGTACCCCGCTGGTGCACACAGCAATGTGTTCTACAGTGCCTTGCGAAAGTATTTTGCCCCCTTGAATTTTCGACCTTTTGCCACATTTCAGACTTCAAACATAAAGATATAAAACTGTAATTTTTTTGTGAAGAATCAACAACAAGTGGGACACAATTATGAAGTGGAACGAAATATATTGGATATTTCAAACCGTAACAAATAAAAAACTGAAAAATTGGGCGTGCAAAATTATTCAGCCCCTTTACTTTCAGTGCAGCAAACTCTCTCCAGAAGTTCAGTGAGGATCTCTGAATGATCCAATGTTGACCTAAATGACTAATGATGATAAATAGAATCCACCTGTGTGTAATCAAGTCTCTGTATAAATGCACCTGCTCTGTGATAGTCTCAGAGGTCCGTTTAAAGCGCAGAGAGCATCATGAAGAACAAGGAACACACCAGGCAGGTCCGAGATACTGTTGTGGAGAAGTTTAAAGCCGGATTTGGATACAAAAAGATTTCCCAAGCTTTAAACATCCCAAGGAGCACTGTGCAAGCGATAATATTGAAATGGAAGGAGTATCAGACCACTGCAAATCTACTAAGACCCGGCCGTCCCTCTAAACTTTCAGCTCATACAAGGAGAAGACTGATCAGAGATGCAGCCAAGAGGCCCATGATCACTCTGGATGAACTGCAGAGATCTACAGCTGAGGTGGTAGACTCTGTCCATAGGACAACAATCAGTCGTATACTGCACAAATCTGGCCTTTATGAAAGAGTGGCAAGAAGAAAGCCATTTCTTAAAGATATCCATAAAAAGTGTTGTTTAAAGTTTGCCACAAGCCACCTGGGAGACACACCAAACATGTGGAAGAAGGTGCTCTGGTCAGATGAAACCAAAATTGAACTTTTTGGCAACAATGCAAAATGTTATGTTTGGCGTAAAAGCAACACAGCTCATCACCCTGAACACACCATCCCCACTGTCAAACATGGTGGTGGCAGCATCATGGTTTGGGCCTGCTTTTCTTCAACAGGGACAGGGAAGATGGTTAAAATTGATGGGAAGATGGATGGAGCCAAATACAGGACAATTCTGGAAGAAAACCTGATGGAGTCTGCAAAAGACCTGAGACTGGGACGGAGATTTGTCTTCCAACAAGACAATGATCCAAAACATAAAGCAAAATCTACAATGGAATGGTTCACAAATAAACATATCCAGGTGTTAGAATGGCCAAGTCAAAGTCCAGACCTGAATCCAATCGAGAATCTGTGGAAAGAACTGAAAACTGCTGTTCACAAACGCTCTCCATCCAACCTCACTGAGCTCGAGCTGTTTTGCAAGGAGGAATGGGCAAAAATTTCAGTCTCTCGATGTGCAAAACTGATAGAGACATACCCCAAGCAACTTACAGCTGTAATCGCAGCAAAAGGTGGCGCTACAAAGTATTAACTTAAGGGGGCTGAATAATTTTGTTTTTTATTTGTTAAAAAAGTTTGAAATATCCAATAAATTTCGTTCCACTTCATGATTGTGTCCCACTTGTTGTTGATTCTTCACAAAAAATTACAGTTTTATATCTTTGTTTGAAGCCTGAAATGTGGCAAAAGGTCGAAAAGTTCAAGGGGGCCGAATACTTTCGCAAGGCACTGTATTAATACCCCGTCTGGTACAAATATCAATGTATGCTATTTGCACCCAATATGCACTTACAGTACCTTGGCATATATTTACACACAGTTATCCATACTACTCATGTATTACACCTTTTTTGAATATTACCGCCCTGACATTCGCCCTGACATTCTTAACCTAACCATAACCAATCCCACTCCTCTTGCCTAAACCTAACCAACCCAACCAGAATGGGCAACAAGTACTAGCCATTCAGGGATGAGTCCCCTAATGAATATTCATGAGTCTTCCCCTACAAAAACCCCCTGCTTTGGCAGGCCCTGACTTGCGCAATGGCATGCAAATTATCCAGTCCAAAATAAAAAAAAACACCTGACAGGGGAATCAAACTCCAGCCTCCCAGACCAAAGCTTAGTGTTCAAACCACTCACCTAGCAGTTCTTACAGAATGTTGTACAACTGTTTACCACTTGGTGTCTTCAAGCCTCTGTTGCTAGGTAACCATACTGTATACAAAAAATAGGTACTAATTAACAAACTAACGGCTGTATGCTTTCACTGAAGACAAAAAGCGCAACTGTAGTATCCATTTTCCGCTAGAAATTCAATTGTTATAAAAATTAGAGACAAAACTTTCCTAATTTGCCAGTTTCTGCTGTCATGGAAGATGAACATCCGCCATGATTTCAGTGCACGCGAGCAACGTGTTTTTGTTGTTACATCACAGGGTGTGAATAGCTCAGCTGTGTGGCCGAGGCTATCCATACCGGGGGTGCAAATAGACACTCCGAATAATTTTTCTATGACCCCCCCAACAATTTCTCGATACCTTCTGCACTTTGCAAAGATATACAGATTCCCATTGCTTTTTTTTACAGCAATGACATATGTGACCCAACCTCTGCTTTCTCATCTTACGCATCACAGTCCTCTGTTATGGTGTGGTGACCATTTCAGTAGATTTACTCACTAATATTGTTGTGGAAACACAATAAGCATGGAAACTAAATGCACACTTCCTGCATTACTGCATTACTTCAAATACTAAGATACTCCTCTAGTAAACTAGTATTCACATGAAATAAAACAATAAAACATTGAGACCATCCAGCAAAGGACACTGGGTAACATTCAACACACAAACTGGTTGCTATGGACCGCCGTTTAAACAAAGTGGAATAAACGTAAATCCAAATCTACACAAAACCCGCAATCAATTAGTAAACTGACATCAAATGTGGCATTTAGGAAACCATCAAAAAAAAGACTAGCAACAGTCATTTTCGTTTTTTGCGTCCTGCTGCTCCCATCGCCAGCCAGGAAATATTTTTTTTACTAAAGCAGTATATCAGAAATCAGATGTATTAACACCATTTAGACACCATTTCGTGTTATTTAAGATATTTATAAAATATCTGGTCATGCCAGATGTAATTATTCCACTCATTTTTTTAAACAATGCAATTATCCGTTTCAGCCACCAGGGGACCAGTGCTCCCCCTGCCCCCCAGCAAACTCTTGGGTCAGACCCATCTGGTAGCGAAGGAGGGCCGAGACTAAAGGTGTGAACACATTAAGCCGATTATCGGCCGTTAGACAAGTCTGGTGAGGTCAGTGATAAGGGTAAGACAGATTCAGCAACTGCATGGCCTATTTCTCGCTTGAAATGTTTTCAGAAACACGTTTCAGTGAACTATTTTAGTACAATATGAGATCGTATTCTGAACGGCCGCCATGACAGTCTGGCTTTGAATTTCCGGAGAAAACAAACCCATGTGACGCGTTCGTCCAATCAGCTGCCGGTTTTCATTTCTTGGGCAATACAGATTAGCGACACTTGCTGATATGAAGACGTATTACGTTTCTCAAGTTGGTGTTGCCTCAGTGTGTCCCGAGGCAGTTTTTTGGACCTCGGGGACACTACTGATCATCTTGACTGGCTTTTCTGTCAACGGTCGGCTGTCTGCTTAATGTGTCCACACCATAAGAGCTACATGGAAAAATATGCACCAAACAAGCCACTTTGAAATTCTGCTGTTTCATGAATACAAAAATTGGGTGACCCCCCCGCCCCCCTTGACTAAAAAATTTTGGATGACCCTCCCCTCAACAAAGAATAAAGACATGACCCTCCCCTATTTTCCTCCGGTGGTCCATTCCATAAATAACGAACGGTCCCTAGTTCCTGCTTAGTTTTGTAACTAAGCTTTAAAGCCCGGGACTCACGGGCCCAAAAATCGGCCGTTGGACAGTCTGGCGAGGTCAATGACTCAAGTCTGTTCGGTGTGTCCCGTGCTGTCGTCAGCCTGGGGGGCTGTCGCCGTTCATTTTCGCCGACCTGACATGTTCACTTGGTGGCAGGGCAAGTCGAGACTCACCCGGAAATGGCGAGCGAAATGAGTGTGACTAGAGTCTCTCAAAATCTGACAAAAATCTTTTAAACTGACCTTTGTTGAGCTGAAATGAAGACAGATTCAGCAACTGCATGGCCTATTTCTCGCTTAAAATGTTTTCAGAAACATGTTTTGTTTATTTTTGTACAATATGAGATCGTATTCTGAACGTCCGCCATGACAGTCTGGCTTTGAATTTCCGGAGAAAACAAACCCATGTGACGCGTTCGTCCAATCAGCTGCCGGTTTTCATTTTTTGGGCAACAATACAGATTAGCGCCACCTGCTAGAGATTGGCATGGGGTACTTTCCATAAAATCATCTCTCAATTCAAATCAAACCAGCTATTAGGCTAATCGACATAAAACCACGCCAATATCTAGGTATGGTGAAGGCTATGTGATGATGTGGGGCTATTTTAATTCCAAAGGCCAAGGGAACTGTATCAGGATGCATAGTATCCTGGATCCATGAAATAACTGGCCTTTAAAAATAAAAATCTGCCTGCCTCTATGGGAATTTAACATAGGGGTGTACTCACTTTTTGCCTGCAGTTTAGACATTAATGGCTGTGTGTTGAGTTATTTTGAGGGGACAGCCCATTTACACTGTTATACAAGCTGTACTTTACATTGTAGCAAATTGTAATTTCTTCAGTGTTGTCCCATTAAAAGATATAATGAAATATTTACTAAAATGTGAGGGGTGTACTCACTTTTGTCAACCACCAGTCAAGAAACCAATATGTTAACAAGTCAAAAGTGACAGACATATCCTCTACTCCTTCTAGTTCCTTCTGTCTTATCCTTTAAGATAAAACAAAACCCTGATGCTAATTTCATGACTTCGAAATGCAAATTGGTCACATGAAACGACATCCAAAATGTCCAAAAACAGACAAACAGACAGCTAATAAGTTGGTAAGTTAAGCAAATATGACAAATAGCAGTACAAGAAAAAAATAGGCATTACTGCATACTTTATCATGTAAGATATTAATACGGATCCTATTTAAAGTTGCTACTGTCTAAATACAATAACCTGATGGCGGAAGGAATAAAAGATTTGGAGTAATGATTACTTTATATACTGTATGTACTGTATGTAGGATTGCTTTCATTTTATTTTCACATGTGTATCTGTGGGCATGTGCTCATCTTTAGCCTAGCCTACATTTAGGCAACATCTACATTTTTAATTTATCACAGCCACTGAATGAAGAAAGTTAAATTGGTTAGAAATATAGCTAGCATATATAATAAATATAATGAAATAATTTAGTTTAGGCTATACATAGTACCTAGACCTGCCAACAAATGCTTATTGTTAGAAGAAAACAAAACAATCCTTAGACCTATAGACCACTACTGACCTCAATCACGCCGGCTCCCTCAGAATCAACTGCTCTGCCAATCTCCTGCTTCTCTCTCTCTCTGCTGAAATATCTTCCAATATCCATCTCATCTGCTCAATGAGTTGAAGGATACAATAGCATTAACAGGGATCATGACTTTAGTTTTCAGTGACAACAACATTCTATGGTGATTGATATTGTTTTAGAATATGCCTACTATAGAAGGAGGCTATATTATTGGCAATGAATAAAGAGTTGTGATTAGCTTGATAAGTTAACCATTTCTTGTATTTCCCTCGTTCACTCTAGCTAGACTTTAGTTTTCTATAGCAAACCAAAATATCCCCTTTCCTTTACCTCAAGAAAACATAGCAAAAGGTAAGCAGGCCATTACAAACAACTTACAATTTCACTCTGAATCACTAGGTGTAATCAATCTTCCTTTCACCATTAGCGTGTGTATCGGTGTGTGTGTTTGTGGTGGGGGAGGCTAGCGAGTTCAGACCAAAGAGTAGCGACAAGATGAATCCCCCAGTTACTTGCAACGCGCCGGTCTGCAACGCTCTGAAAGCTGCCAGTTCACACCAATGCAACAAGACGGTGCGGTGCATCATCTTGGTAGCACAACGACTCTCTGTACTTCTGTCTAACTTCTGATTTTTCGGCTATTTTTTTGTAGCTATATATATAATTTGTAAAATATCAAATATTAATGAGGCTAAATCGAATTGTTATTGTTGTTTTTATTATTATTTAGGAACATTTGGGGGTAGCTTCAGCCCCCCTAAAATAGGCCTAACGACGTCCATGATCAATACTGACTCAGTTTCGGACCCAGCATACATCTGGCAAGCCACTAAAGGATTTATTAGAGATTTCACATCTTCCTTTGCAGCAAATTCGAAGAAAAAGAGAGAGGCAAGGATTGCGGAGTTGGAATAGCGTTGTAAATAGTTAGAGCAGTCTCTAAAGACATGCTTTTCTAAATGTACACATACTCTTTTAGTCACAAATTGAGCAGAGCTAAATGATTTGCTAAAAAGGAGAGCAGAATTCATAATGCACAAAGTGAGGCAAAATTACTATTTAAATGGTTGTAAACAAAGTAAATTGCTAGCTCTGAAATTAAAACAAAGCGAGTCCAGAGCTACTATCAACAGCATCCACACGGACCGAGGTATCTCAACGAATCCTAAAGATATCACTGCCACTTTCTAATCCTTTTATTAAAAATTGTATGAATCCTCCTGCAATCAGGATCCGACACAGTGCCAAAAGTTCCTGAAAGAGCTAAACCTGCCTCTTCTCGAGGCAGAAGAACTGGGTCAACCTATTACGTTAGAGGAACTTAAATCAGCATTAAAAACAGCTAAGAAAGGGAAAACACCGGGGTTGGATGGAATTCCATCAGAACTTTTACTACAGTACTTTGACACACTAGGACCTATCATTTTTAGGGCTGTCAAACGATAAAAAAAATTAATTTTAATCTTGATTAATCGCTGAATTTCTATAGTTAATCGCAATTAATCGCATGTTTTATCACATGATTAAAATTAAAATTATTTTGCATTTCAGAACTGTTTTTAAGTATATATTAACAATGGGAAGCAATTCTTATCAGGGTATCTTGATTGGGAATCAAATGAATGCAAAGAAAGTTACTTTATGAACTTGACTTTAAGATTTGTCTTTGTTTATTATTTATTTACTGTAAACAAAAGAAGAAAAAAGAAAAAAAGAAGGGTACTAAACAACAGTCAGCAACTTGTTTATTGTTAAGGCCATGGTCAAAATAAAAGATTTAATAATAATGTAATAACTATAACAATAACTTATTTCACCAGTAAATTACTGTTGAACGACAAAAACAACCACCAGATGGGAAAAGGGGATTTTACAATTACTGTGAACGCAGCACGAGGCTACGTGTGCACACTTTACACTGTTTAACGTTAGCTGTCAGCATTTTAACCATGTTTAATCCAGCTGAGCTAAAGGTGGACTAACGTTAAATTCTGTCAGGTGTAGTGTAAAGTCAGGCACCGAAATGAGGCACCGAAATTTTCGTTCTTTTTCAGTCTTGTTACTACCGTTTAGGTCGGCATGTGTCGATACCCAATCCTACTTACCAGAGTCAATATAGTGTGCAGTAACTTCTAAATAATTTTGATTACTCACTGATGTCCAGTGATTGATGAGACAGCGTTTGCACTTTGGTTTCAATAACAGGTCAGTGAGTAGCACTCTCCAAAACAGTGCTTTGCCTGAGCCCACTAGCATCAACCTGAGTCACGTTAACTGTACTATGCTTAGCTCGTAGGTGGTAGTTCAAGCTTGACGTGCTTCGGTGATATTTTAATTTGGCTTTACACATGTGCATATGGCTTTCGTCTTGTCTACGAGCCATCCGGGAGTTTTGGAAAATAAAAAGCGCCATTTAGAATTGTGTTGCTGTTGCATTTCTCCATCATGCCTGCAGCCTGCAGCAGGAGGATGAGTTACGAGGAAGTATGGCAGCTTGATGATAAGTAAAGGTGTGGCAAAGGTTCAAAATAGTAGCCTGTTAGGCACAACGTGAAGCCAAGTGAAGTGAAAATAAATTAATAAATGGCGGTATGCGATTAAAAAAAATTCATGCGTTATGCTCGGCCCTTAATCGCCTCGCGATTAACACGTTAATGGTCATGAATAACTTTCACACAATCGCATTACAAAAACAAAAAGGGCAAAGGTCCTACGGAGTGCGCGAACTACAGGCCCATCAGCCTCATTGGAACTGATATTAAAGGGGTGCTAGAATGATTATAGGATATTTTAAATGGTTCCTTAAGGTATCCTAAGGCACCGTTGAGAATCCTATTGGTTGAGCGAATCCCCATGTGTATGTATATGTGTGTGTGTGTACACATTAGAGAAGTGACAGAATCTCATATTCCAGACACTGCAATGTTTAATTTCCAAATTCACTTCTGAGACTTTTTTATGCAAGAAATCAACTATATAAAGCTCAAATATGGGCCGTTTTACGAAAATTGATGGCCAATTGCAAATTTGGTAAGACAACTATCCATTATCCAGGTCACTAACGCCCCCCATCAAATAAGATGTAGGCTAGTTGCCCTATTAATGATTACGCCCTAATATTAGGCCTATTATTGTTGTTACTATTGTTATCACAAATAATCAAAAAATCATATCATTGAATGACAAACAACACATGTATTAGTTTCCCAGGTGTCAAAAAGCCATGTGAATAAAGAAATTATATTTACAGGTATTTAAAGAAATGCAACCATTTGACCTTCAATTTAAATTAAGTAACAGCAGCCAATCAGAACGACTAGATATGTGACATTCAAACTTTAATTAGGTATTGCAAACACTAACAATAGCCAATCAGAAAAAGCTAGCAATTTAACATTCAAATCTATTTTCCATTCAAATCTAAATGTATAATCAAATTGTTCCAACGGAAAACAGGCTGGCAGTTATCAAGTTATTAAGGGGTAAAAGCAGAAGGATTTACTGCCCAATGGAAATAAGTTTACAATCTTTGAGAGTTAGTGAGAGCCCTTTGTTGATGGTTAGAAGAGTCTACTATCACTAGGTTTACTATCACCTGTTTGCGAGTAAAAAAACTTTTGGAGAAATGCAACCCCACATCACGCTGCAATTTGAGGAGGTGTGAGAACACAAAAACAACATTACAGATTAGCGCCGCATGCTGTTATAGAGATGTATTACGTCTCATCTCCTCTCGTCTTTTTGGTCTGTTCTGTGGCAGTTTTTTGGACCTCGGGGACGCGACTGATCATATCGACGGGGTTTTCTGTTAACGGTCGGCCGTCTGCTATATGTGTCTACACCTTTGGTTGGCGTATTTTCTGGACATAGTTATGCTTAAGCTCTCTACAGCAAGGATTAACAAAGCCAAATCATCGACTATAGATATATGGAAAAACGCAGCAGCACAAATATCAGTCCTAATGACCTCCGCATCACAAGAATTAGAGGAGAGTGACTAGGCAAGGTGTGATCTTGTTTTTGCTTATTTGTTTTTTTGTTTTCCTCGAGACTGCGGAGGGTGGGGGGTGGGAGAGCGATTTTGTTCAATTGTGTTTGTATGTATGTTCAAAATTATAAAAATAATAAAAAATGTATCTAAAAAAAAGTGTCAAAAGGGTAGTTTGCCTCTTTTCCCCTCCTTACTTGCCTTTTTTATCTTTTCCCTCTTCTCCTCGAATGTGTCTTTCCCTTTAATGACATACAAACCCCTTTCCAATTATAGTAGTAGGATTATTAGTTTCGACTAGGAGACAAAATTCAACAATCGCAAAGTGCAACCTATAGCCAAACTACTGAAGTCTTGTCCACTCGTGCAGCCTCACAGCTTTGATTATGTTCGTCCCATGATCAGTGGTGATGCACACTTGACGAACCGCTGTTAAATTCCAGGACAGGAGGATTATCTTTTAAGCCTTGTGCGATGGTATGATCCTCTGGGAAATAGTTTGAAGGCAGGCACTCTTCAACTCCCAATTTTTAAAATAATTTACAATAAAACTAAAATATGGCTCACATGCCCTTTTCTGCAAAATATTTGCAACCAGGCAGTTCATATTTTGGTTAAAGTGTCCACTACACTTAAATGGGGCCATGTCTTTGTCGATGTAGTTACCGCAGCCCTTATTTCTTTCCATTTTGTGCTTTTCTTTTCATATGGGATTTATTTGGAAAACTAAGAAGCCAGAGTTGCTTGTTTCTGGGCTGGTTGTGGACATGCAGAGTTTCAGGCATTCTTCGTTTTTTGTAGTGGGTGGCATTTTAAATGATGAAACAAATTTGTGGAAGGCTACTGCTACCTTTTGCTGCAATAGGTTTTCTGCATATCTTGCAAATAACTGTAGCTTGTTCCATGTCTTCTTTGCGGTAGCCAAACCACTGCCAGACAACGGACCCAGTGCTGCTTTCTTTCGGTACCAGTTTGTCTTTCTCCATCGCTTAATACTGGTCAAAGTTGCTTTGGCGTTTCACCTGTTTGTCAAACATTCATACAGGAGACTGGTCTGGATGGACGCGGGACACTGACTTGTGTATGTGAGACGGAGAGAGCCACAGAGGAGAGATACAGAGAGGAGAAACACTAAAAGGAGGCTCATGCAGGCTCAAAAATTTACATGACAACTTATACCCGATGTTTGCGATATTGTAATTTACAACATTCCATTTGGGACAACACATCCAGTGGCGTCGGACTGGGGGGAAAAAGGGGTCTGAGTACCTCATGTGAGGAGGGCCCAAAAAGATGCTAGAATGATTAGCTGTTGATGCGGGGAGGGGCCCATAGAAAATGTCTTTCTACAGGGCCCAGAATTTTGTGCTACGCCCCTGAACACATCGATGCATCAAGTATATCAGATATATCGCCGACCCCTAGCTACACCACAGATGCATTCTGGGATAGGGAAAAAAAAACGCTCTGGGTTGTTTACATTTCTTTAAACCAATCACAATCGTTTTGAGCTGCGCCAAGCTCCAGACCCAGCAACGGTGGCTCCGCAAAATGGTTTTGGGAAGGAATTTGGAAAATTAGTTTTTGTGGAACATTTGCACATATTCTTTGTAATTATTTACAATCATTACCCGAAAGAACCAAGCAGGCCTGCCTTGTTGCAAGATCATAATTTTCTTCAAAACTTTCCATGGTCAGCGTGTAGCTAGCTCGAAGTTTGTTGTTTCCAGTAGCAAAAGGGATTTTGAAAACAGCAACACAGAGAGCGGAAGGTGAGGTGCCGGATGTCATGGAAATGGACTTCCTTTGATTGTACTCAGATGTGCCTAAGCTGCTGCATGCTTCTGTCTGAGTGTGTGTACAGGGGAAGGGGGAGAGAGAGAGAGAGAGTGAGTGGGCTGTTGGCGCTCCTGTTTTTTTGCTAGACTGCTTGTTTAAATTACAATGGTCACCATGTCATTTATAGTCCTGTTACATTTCTTTTTTTAAATTGTTATTTTTATAATTGTCATACCTGCCCAGGGACTACAGGTGGAAATTAGCAATTGTTGCTATAACCTGGCCCAAGACATATTCTCTTGTATTACAAGTTTAATGTTTATTTGTGCATTGTCCCTGTTTCAAATAAATACATTTCCATTTCCATTCCATCCAGACTACCCCTTTACAGACAATACATGCCTACGTTATGCAAACCCCATGCAGTTTTTTTCATGCAGTATAAATGCGTTATATTTATTTGTTCTGAAGTGGTGAATTTAATATTTTTTCAGACTGGGTTTCTAAAACAGTCTTAGAATTGCATGACTTGGGTATGACTGGAAAACTGGAGTCTCTTCTGGATTTAATTGTTGTAATTGTTCTCATGTTTAATGATGACTTTCCTAGGTATAGTGATCATAAGCGGGTTTCTGAGCAGTTTCCAAAACAAAAGTGCTTGCCATCTATTGCAGAAAAATGCAATTCTTGCTGAAATTTCCAAATGCCAAAATGGTGTTCCTCAAGGTCTGGGTGTCTTAATGTGATATTTTGTAGAGATTCTGGACCATTCTTATCATTTCTCGAGTGGTAAAAAATAGTTAACCTGACTCCGCCAGATGGATTGCTTTGCATTTGCTCGGCATAGTCATCTGGGAACTTTGCGTTGGAGAACTTTTCGGAAGGGGCGAAAATACTGGTTAGCTGATTGGATAAACCATCTGTCTATCATCACCTATGTTGGTGATAGACTGGCCAAATCAACCAATCAGATCAAATTCTTGCCGAAACCAGTCGATAGAAGAACAAAAACATCTTTTCCTCCGAGAAAAGCCTCCAGTGCCATTTTTTTGCTATTCTTTCAATGAAGGAATTACTCTAATTCGGATAAAACTTGCCCTGAAAGCCACGCTCATCTCATCCACTGCCATGTTGTTTAGACTGAACAGTCGCATCTCGTTGCATCACTCCTAAACCCACCTCAAAACGGTGAAAAAATTGGTCAGTCGTTTGGCGAACGGCTCCAAATTTTCTCTATCTCAAGATGCTAGACTGATCTGCGAGTGGAAAACTGGAGCTCGCGAGATCAGGATGGTCTCACAAGGCTAAAAAATGGTTAAATGTTGCACCAAATATCTTTAACAAATGGTATCAACCCATAAATTCCTGCAACATGAGACGTATACAGTAATAGAGCATGAGAATTACCTTTATATACTTCCAGCATAATGTTCTAAGCTCTTATACACAATAAAAACATTCAAAATTGAATAGGTGCCAAACCAAAACATGTTTATTACACATTTATGACTAGAAAAACTTGACAGTGCTGAGCTGCATTTCAAATTAATCCTCAGGTTCCAAGCTTTCAGATGATGTACTGATGATCCATTCGAAATGGTATCTGTTGTTCACTTACCCTAAAAATTCCTTGACCATCCTCTGTGGGCCTCAGAGAGTTAAAGTGGAACACATTAATGCATCAATAATTATAATGCAATAAATTATTGTGAACTGGACCATTCTGCATGATGAGTACTTTTACTTTTGGTACTTTAAGTATATTTTGATGCTGATACTTATTTTTTATTAAAGTAAAAGTTTGAATGAAGGATTTTTACTTGAAACAGATTATTTCTACACTGTAGTATTGCTACTTTTAGTCACGTACAAAATACTTCCCCCACTGGTTATTGGTGTCCTGCCATAAAGTGATTGCCATCTGCATGAGCGCCCTTTGCCCTAGATTATAACAAATCCAGTCCTTTTTTTCCTCCTATTGCCAAAACGTTATTGTAGTTTCTACCTTGTCACTGAAAGTTTATTTATGCCTCACAATTAGATGATTTAATTCATGAGGCTTACATCTGACAGATTATAGCCCACCCAGTACTTTTTACCAGTTGAAATACCTTTTTAAAGGGGCAATACAACCCATAAAATGCATGCTTGCAGCTCCTACCATGTGTTTGAAAGGTTGTTTCTGCCTTAAAATGACTTGATTTTATTAATGGGTTATATTTGACGGATTATAGCCCACCCAGTACTTTTTACCTGTGACACCTGTAGCATGTTTAAACAGCTTGTGTAAAAAAAACCTCATGTTTGGCTGTGTAGCTGCTGAACAGAGGCTGCATGAAACTGCATTTCAAAAGATGTTCGTTCAAATGGGGAGGAAGGGGCAGCGGGTGCGTAAGTATTTTTAAAAAAAGAATAGAATGATGAACTCTTTTGTAAAATGGGCGCTTATCCTGTTCGTCCTCGTCTCCATCATTCTCAACATCGTCCTGATCGGTATCCACACCAGCAAGGCACCTAAATGTTCCACTCAGCGTGTCCACCCGCTAAAGCGCAAACACGACGAGCGCAGCCTCGTGTTCGCTGACCTCAGCCGGCAGGAGTACTTGCAGGTCCAGCAGTTCATGCTCAAGCAGAAAGACCTGGACATATCCACCAACCAGATCACCAAGCCATGGGGAAATTTCTTGTTTTTAATAGATCTATCTCTGCCCAAAAAAGCGGACGCGCTGGCTTACTTGGACGGGAAAAGCGCCAAGCCGGATAGAGAGGCTACCGTGGTGGTCTTTCACGGCGCAAAAGGCTGCGTTAAGGAGTACGTAGTGGGGCCTCTTCCCAACCCGACATACCACAGAGATGTCACCATGGAGAGATACAACATGGAACTGCCTATCACTGCGCGTACGGTCACCATCGGGGAGTACGACTTGCTTTTCAAATATGTGGGTGAGGTCTTCTCCGAGCTGGGGAAGCTCATGAAAGAGAGCTTCGACGTAGATCAGAACAAGAAGGTGAACGCGTTCGAGCAGATGCCCCGTGGAATTCGATCCGAGGACAGAAAAACCTGGATATCTTACTTTAGGGATATGAGCGGCATGTACATCCACCCGGTGGGCTTCGAGCTGCTGATCAACCACAAGAGCGTCAACGCGTCCGAATGGAAAGTGGAGCGGCTGCTTTATAACGGCCAATACTTCGACACTGTAGACGAACTTAAAGAGAAATATGATACGGGGTCTATTAAGAAAATAGTTTACAAGGAGACGCCTGACTACGGTTCACTGAAACCCAGGCGCAAGCCTCTGCAGATCGGCCCGCAGCTGTTTAACGCAGAGGGGAAACGCTATAGCATCAGCAACAACCATGTCCTGTACTTGGACTGGAGTTTCGCCTTCGGGCTCAGCTCTGTCACAGGCTTGAGGGTGTTTGATGTGCGTTTCAAAAGTGACAGGATAATCTACGAGCTGAGCGTGCAGGAGGCCATGTCAGTCTACGGTTCAGTGACTCCGGGGATGATTCTGACAAAGTTTCTGGACGCGAGCATCGGGATAGGGCGCTTCGCACACGAACTGGTCCGTGGCGTAGATTGCCCCCATGAAGCCACCTACGTGGACACACACCGCTACATAGATGTTTCAGTCCCAGTCAGATATAGGAATTCAATCTGTGTGTTTGAGCACAACATGGGTCAGCCCCTGCGGAGACACTTCGCTGACTTTTTCTCCAATAGTTACGGGGGGATGGTGAACAGCGCCCTGGTGTTTAGGACCATCACAGCAATTGGAAACTACGACTACATGTGGGATTTCATCTTCTACCAGAGTGGCTCAGTGGAGGCCAAAGTGCACGCCACCGGCTACATCTCCTCTTCTTACCTGGTGGATGGTAGTCTGAAATATGGACACCAGGTAGCCGAGAACGTGCTGGGGAACATCCACACCCACTTTATCAACTTCAAAGTGGACCTAGATGTGTTGGGTGAGTG